>NC_059215.1:5868791-5966291 GCF_020615455.1 Coregonus clupeaformis
GACCCGGACCTGACTACTCCACCCACTGCTCTCCCGCCCCGCCCCGCCCCGCCCCGCCCCGCCTCAACTCCCTCTAACCCTGACCTTTCCCCTCTCTCCCAGGGATTTGAACCCGCGCATCGGGGACATCCTGCAGAAGCTAGCCCCCTTCCTGAAGATGTACGGGGAGTACGTGAAGAACTTTGACCGGGCCATGGAGCTGGTTAACACCTGGATGGAGAGGTCGTCCCAGTTCAAAGCCATCGTCCACCACATCCAGGTAGGGGTTATGGTTAGGGTTATGACATCCAGGTAGGGGTTATGGTTAGGGTTATGACATCCAGGTAGGGGTTATGGTTAGGGTTAGGGTTATGACATCCAGGTAGGGGTTATGGTTAGGGTTATGGTTATGACATCCAGGTAGGGATTATGGTTAGGGTTATGACATCCAGGTAGGGGTTATGGTAGGATTATAACATCCAGGTAGGGGTTATGGTAGGATTATGACATCCAGGTAGGGGTTATGGTTAGGGTTAGGGTTATGACATCCAGGTAGGGGTTATGGTTAGGGTTATGGTTATGACATCCAGGTAGGGATTATGGTTAGGGTTATGACATCCAGGTAGGGGTTATGGTTAGGATTATGACATCCAGGTAGGGGTTATGGTTAGAGTTATGACATCCAGGTAGGGGTTATGGTTAGGGTTATGACATCGAGGTAGGGGTTATAGTAGGGTTATGACATCCAGGTAGGGGTTATAGTAGGGTTATGACATCCAGGTAGGGGTTATAGTAGGGTTATGACATCCAGGTAGGGGTTATGGTTAGGGTTAGGGTTATGACATCCAGGTAGGGGTTATAGTAGGGTTATAACATCCAGGTAGGGGTTATAGTAGGGTTATGACATCCAGGTAGGGGTTATAGTAGGGTTATGACATCCAGGTAGGGGTTATAGTAGGGTTATGACATCCAGGTAGGGGTTATAGTAGGGTTATAACATCCAGGTAGGGGTTATAGTAGGGTTATAACATCCAGGTAGGGGTTATAGTAGGGTTATGACATCCAGGTAGGGGTTATAGTAGGGTTATGACATCCAGGTAGGGGTTATGGTTAGGGTTATGACATCCAGGTAGGGGTTATAGTAGGGTTATAACATCCAGGTAGGGGTTATAGTAGGGTTATGACATCCAGGTAGGGGTTATAGTAGGGTTATGACATCCAGGTAGGGGTTATGGTAGGGTTATAACATCCAGGTAGGGGTTATGGTAGGGTTATAACATCCAGGTAGGGGTTATGGTAGGGTTATGACATCCAGGTAGGGGTTATGGTTAGGGTTATGACATCCAGGTAGGGGTTATAGTAGGGTTATGACATCCAGGTAGGGGTTATGGTAGGGTTATGACATCCAGGTAGGGGTTATAGTAGGGTTATGACATCCAGGTAGGGGTTATAGTAGGGTTATGACCCTGGCCCTAACCCCGGCTGTGGCTCCAGCAGCTTCCTCAGTAAAGAATCCAGCTGGCTCTGAGTCTGTTCTGGCGAGTTTACTGGCTGGACTCTACATCAGGCTGGACTCTACATCAGGCTGGACTCTACATCAGGCTGGACTCTACATCAGGCTGGACTCTACAGCAGGCTGCTCCATACAGACCTTCTCCAGATCCTTCAGGTTTCGGGGCTGTCGCTGGGCAATACGGACTTTAAGCTCCCTCCAAAGATTTTCTATTGGGTTCAGGTCTGGAGACTGGCTAGGCCACTCCAGGACCTTGAGATGCTTCTTACGGAGCCACTCCTTAGTTGCCCTGGCTGTGCGTTTCGGGTCGTTGTCATGCTGGAAGACCCAGCCACGACCCATCTTCAACGCTCTTACTGAGGGAAGGAGGTTGTTGGCCAAGATCTCGCAATACATGGCCCCATCCATCCTCCCCTCAATACGGTGCAGTCGTCCTGTCCCCTTTGCAGAAAAGCATCCCCAAAGAATGATGTTTCCACCTCCATGCTTCACGGTTGGGATGGTGTTCTTGGGGTTGTACTCATCCTTCTTCTTCCTCCAAACACGGCGAGTGGAGTTTAGACCAAAAAGCTCTATTTTTGTCTCATCAGACCACATGACCTTCTCCCATTCCTCCACTGGATCATCCAGATGGTCATTGGCAAACTTCAGACAGGCCTGGACATGCGCTGGCTTGAGCAGGGGGACCTTGCGTGCGCTGCAGGATTTTAATCCATGACGGCATAGTGTGTTACTAATAGTTTTCTTTGAGACTGTGGTCCCAGCTCTCTTCAGGTCATTGACCAGGTCCTGCCGTGTAGTTCTGAGCTGATCCCTCACCTTCCTCATGATCATTGATGCCCCACGAGGTGAGATCTTGCATGGAGCCCCAGACCGAGGGTGATTGACCGTCATCTTGAACTTCTTCCATTTTCTAATAATTGCGCCAACAGTTGTTGCCTTCTCACCAAGCTGCTTGCCTATTGTCCTGTAGTCCATCCCAGCCTTGTGCAGGTCTACAATTTTATCCCTGATGTCCTTACACAGCTCTCTGGTCTTGGCCATTGTGGAGAGGTTGGAGTCTGTTTGATTGAGTGTGTGGACAGGTGTCTTTTATACAGGTAACGAGTTCAAACATGTGCAGTTAATACAGGTAATCAGTGGAGAACAGGAGGGCTTCTTAAAGAAAAACTAACAGGTCTGTGAGAGCCGGAATTCTTACTGGTTGGTAGGTGATCAAATACTTATGTTATGCAATAAAATGCAAATTAATTACTTAAAAATCATACAATGTGATTTTCTGGATTTTTGTTTTAGATTCCGTCTCTCACAGTTGAAGTGTACCTATGATAAAAATTACAGACCTCTACATGCTTTGTAAGTAGGAAAACCTGCAAAATCGGCAGTGTATCAAATACTTGTTCTCCCCACTGTATGTGTCCAGATCATTGTTGCAGTATTGGGATGTATTGAGGGGGTGTTACGAACCCCGTGGCTTTAAACGTCTAGGGTGATGGACATGAGACCCGTAACATAATTCATGCAAATTATAAGCGTGACATGGAACAGTGAGAAATAAAACTACACGACAACCATAAACTACCGTCAAACATAAAAGGTTTATTGTTGAACACACGGTAAAGGTTTGGGAAAAAGGGCTGAGCAGGACCCAAGAAATGAAACAATAGTGTAAAAAAAACCTAAACTGATCTAGCCTGCCTGAAGAACCGCTAGGCTACTGCTAGTCATACAAAAGTACAGTGGGTGGTCCGCTCAGGTCTAACTAGTGTTTTTAGACAGATTTCTTCCTACGGGTAATGTACGCCCAAGGGCAACTTGCTTAAATTCCCCTTTTCCCAGAAACACACAAAGTTACCAAACAGAGTAACCAGCAAATGAGTGAGTACACAAAACACAGGACACCACAGTATCCATACTCACATACGGAAATAGTCTCTAACAACAAACACAACTGACCGGCTTTTAAACAATGGGATGTGTGATTGAAAAACCAGCAACAGGTGGTGCAATGCAGAGGAATGTCCACCGATTGGTCAGAAACAGGTGGTGCAATACAGAGGAATGTCCACTGATTGGTCCACCTCAGCAATCAGCAGACACCCCAACGACCACCAATCAGGAACATACAGGACACCTGTGATTAGGGCAGAAGGAGAGGAAAAACACAAAAAGACACAGGATACCTGTATCCGTAACAGGGGGTGTACTGCGTCATGAAACGTGGCTAAAAGATTTCCATGCTCATGTCAATGGGATTATGTTGTTCTCCCTGACAGTGGAAATACCAACAAGAAATCCATAGGATCATATGGAGAGATGTCATGCTCTGTGGCATCTCCAGGGTGAGAAGAGAGATGGAGGTGCTGTTCACTAACACAGTGTGCTCTGTAACGTGGGGCTGGTTGTCTCTGGTGGTGTTAACCGGATATCATTACACATGATAATTACACGTGTGCTCACAGCGGGAAACAGAATGCACACAGCCACTGCTAGATCACCACCATCCACTGTTAGCATTGAACCCTTTTGGCGCATTCCACACAGGATTTACCCCGGTGTGTTTCTGTTTCCATCTACGTGGGCTGGCACCCGTGTCTCACTGTCAGCCCTACCTATGGAAACACAATTTCCCAAGTATAACACTAGTGTAACACTGGTGTTACAGTCGAAAAGCAGCATTATGCAACATTTCCATTGAGACTTACCCCCACACTAGTGGTGGCAGGTAGCCTAGTGGTTAAGATTGTTGAGCCAGTAACTGAAAAGTTGCTGGTTCGATTCCCCGAGCTGGCAAAGTGGAAGAATCTGCTCTTGAGCAAGGCAATTAACCCCCAACAAACTCCCCGGGCACCGATGATGTTGATTAAGCAAAACAAAGGAGATGATTGTGGACTACGGGAAAAGGAGGGCCGAACAGGCCTCCATTATCATCAACGGGGCTGTAGTGGAGCGGGTCGAGAGTTTCAAGTTCCTTGGTGTCCACATCACCAACAAACTACAGTGGTGTGAAAAAGTGTTTGCCCCCTTCCTGATTTCTTATTTGTTTGCATGTTTGTCACACTTAAATGTTTCAGATCATCAAACCAATTTAAATATTAGTCAAAGATAACACAAGTAAACACAAAATGCAGTTTTGAAATGAAGGTTGTTATAATTAAGGGAAAACTAAATCCAAACCCACATGGCCCTGTGTGAAAAAGTGTTTGCCCCCTACAACCTAATAACTGGTTGGGCCACCCTTAGCAGCAACAACTGCAATCAAGCGTTTGCGATAACTTGCAATGAGTCTTTTACAGCGCTGTGGATGAATTTTGGCCCACTCATCTTTGCAGAATTGTTGTAATTCAGCCACATTGGAGGGTTTTCGAGCATGAACTGCCTTTTTAAGGTCATGCCACAGCATCTCAATAGGATTCAGGTCAGGACATTGACTAGGCCACTCCAAAGTCTTCATTTTGTTTTTCTTCAGCCATTCAGAGGTGGACTTGCTGGTGTGTTTTGGATCATTGTCCTGCTGCAGAACCCAAGTTCGCTTCAGCTTGTGGTCCTCTGTAGCTCAGCTGGTAGAGCACGGCGCTTGTAACGCCAAGGTAGTGGGTTCGATCCCCGGGACCACCCATACACAAAAATGTATGCACGAATGACTGTAAGTCGCTTTGGATAAAAGCGTCTGCTAAATGGCATATTATTATTATTATAGGTCACGAACAAATGGCCGGACATTCTCCTTCAGGATTTTTTGGTAAACAGCAGAATTCATGGTTCCATTTATCACAGCAACTTCCAGGTCCTGAAGCAGCAAAACAGGCCCAGACCATCACACTACCACCACCATATTTTACTGTTGGTATGATGTTATTTTTCTGAAATGCGGTGTTACTTTTACGCCAGATGTAATGGGACACACACCTTCCAAAAAGTTCAACTTTTGTCTCGTCAGTCCACAGAGTATTTTCCCCAAAGGTCTTGGGGATCATCAAGATGTTTTCTGGCAAAAATGAGACGAGCCTTCATGTCCTTTTTGCTCAGCAGTGGTTTTCGTCTTGGAACTCTGCCATGCAGGCCATTTTTGCCCAGTCTCTTTCTTATGGTGGAGTCATGAACACTGACCTTAACTGAGGCAAGTGAGGCCTGCAGCTCTTTGGATGTTGTTGTGGGGTCTTTTGTGACCTCTTGGATGAGTCATCGCTGCGCTCTTGGGGTAATTCTGGTCGGCCGGCCACTCCTGGGAAGGTTCACCACTGTTCCATGTTTTCGCCATTTGTGGATAATGGCTCTCACTGTGGTTCGCTGGAGTCCCAAAGCTTTAGAAATGGCTTTATAACCTTTTCCAGACTGATGGATCTCAATTACTTTCTTTCTAATTTGTTCCTGAATTTCTTTGGATCTTTTGGTCTACTTCACTTTGTCAGGCAGGTCCTAGTTAAGTGATTCCTTGATTGAGAACAGGTGTGGCAGTAATCAGGCCTGGGTGTGGCTAGAGGAATTGAACTCAGGTGTGATAAACCACAGTTGAGTTGTGTTATAACAGGGGGGGGCAAACACTTTTTCACACAGGGCCATGTGGGTTTGGATTTAGTTTTCCCTTAATAATAACAACCTTCATTTCAAAACTGCATTTTGTGTTTACTTGTGTTATCTTTGACACTTAGACAGTATCATGGTAGAAACACACCAAGACAGTTGTGAAGAGGGCACGATAACACCTTTCCCCCTCAGGAGACTGAAAAGATTTGGCATGGGTCCCCAGATCGTCAAAAAGTTATACAGCTGCACCATCGAGAGCATCCTGAAAGGTTGCATCAACGGCTGGTGTGGCAACTGCTCGGCATCCGACCGTAAGGCGCTACAGAGGGTAGTGCGTACGGCCCAGTACATCACTGGGGCCAAGCTTCCTGCCATCCGGGACCTCTGTACCAGGCGGTGTCAGAGGAAGGCCCAAAAAATTGTCAAAGACTCCAGCCACCCTAGTCATAGACTGTTCTCTCTGCTACCGCACGGCAAGCGGTACCTGAGCTCCAAGTCTAGGTCCAAAAGGCTCCTTAACAGCTTCTACCCCGAAGACTGCTGAACAATTAATCAAATGGCCACCTGGACTATTTACATTGACCCCCCCTGGATGCGTTCAGTTGTGCAACTGACTAGGTATCCCCTAACCAGTGTTTTATTTTAATGTTAACTCTAGTGTAATGGAGTTTCCATATTGTCACGATCGTTTAAAGATTGGTCGAACCAAGGCGCAGCGTGATAAGCGTACATGTTTATTATAACTGTGCAAACACGACAAAACAACAAACAAACGATACGTGAAGTCTTAAGGTTACACACAACAAACCTTTACGGAACCAGATCCCACAACCCACTAGTGCCAAAAGGCTGCCTAAGTATGGTCCCCAATCAGAGACAACGAGCTACAGCTGCCTCTGATTGGGAACCACCCCGGCCAACATAGATCTACACATACTAGATCTAAAACATAGAAAATCCAACATAGAACATAACCACAATGAATATACACAACAAGGAAAACCACACCCTGACTCAACAAATAAACGTCCCCTCAGGGACATTTTTACACAGGATTTACCCATGTTTTACCCAGGGCGTGACTTGTTAAGAGCAGAATCAACAACCTCTGCATCATCAAAACAGTTGCTGTGTGAGGAGGTGTTAAAGTTGGGTGAAACATGGGTGAAACATGGGTAAAATATGGGTGAAACATGGGTAAATACTGTGTAAAAATGGTCCATTAGTGAGTGTGAGCGTTCATTGTAGTGTAATGCATATAAATATCAGTCTTTCTGAATTTCTTTATGAAAATGATCTACACATATTTATGAAAGTCAAATAGAAGTAGTGAGGTTAAAATGATCAAGATGATGATGAGTAGAATACTAACTGTCCTACACTAAATACTGTCCTATAGTAGACAGGTTAACCCAGTGGAATACTGTCCTATACTAGACAGGTTAACCCAGTAGAATACTGTCCTATACTAGACAGGTTAACAGTTAACCCAGTGGAATACTGTCCTATACTAGACAGGTTAACAGTTAACCCAGTGGAATACTGTCCTATACTAGACAGGTTAACAGTTAACCCAGTGGAATACTGTCCTATAGTAGACAGGTTAACAGTTAACCCAGTGGAATACTGTCCTATAGTAGACAGGTTAACAGTTAACCCAGTGGAATACTGTCCTATAGTAGACAGGTTAACAGTTAACCCAGTGGAATACTGTCCTATACTAGACAGGTTAACAGTTAACCCAGTGGAATACTGTCCTATACTAGACAGGTTAACAGTTAACCCAGTGGAATACTGTCCTATAGTAGACAGGTTAACAGTTAACCCAGTGGAATACTGTCCTATACTAGACAGGTTAACAGTTAACCCAGTGGAATACTGTCCTATAGTAGACAGGTTAACAGTTAACCCAGTGGAATACTGTCCTATACTAGACAGGTTAACAGTTAACCCAGTGGAATACTGTCCTATACTAGACAGGTTAACAGTTAACCCAGTGGAATACTGTCCTATAGTAGACAGGTTAACAGTTAACCCAGTGGAATACTGTCCTATAGTAGACAGGTTAACAGTTAACCCAGTGGAATACTGTCCTATACTAGACAGGTTAACAGTTAACCCAGTGGAATACTGTCCTATACTAGACAGGTTAACAGTTAACCCAGTGGAATACTGTCCTATACTAGACAGGTTAACAGTTAACCCAGTAGTCCTATAGTAGACAGGTTAACAGTTAACCCAGTGGAATACTGTCCTATACTAGACAGGTTAACAGTTAACCCAGTGGAATACTGTCCTATACTAGACAAGTTAACAGTTAACCCAGTGGAATACTGTCCTATACTAGACAGGTTAACAGTTAACCCAGTAGTCCTATAGTAGACAGGTTAACAGTTAACCCAGTGGAATACTGTCCTATAGTAGACAGGTTAACAGTTAACCCAGTGGAATACTGTCCTATAGTAGACAGGTTAACAGTTAACCCAGTGGAATACTGTCCTATAGTAGAAAGGTTAACAGTTAACCCAGTGGAATACTGTCCTATAGTAGACAGGTTAACAGTTAACCCAGTAGTCCTATAGTAGACAGGTTAACAGTTAACCCAGTGGAATACTGTCCTATAGTAGACAGTTTAACAGTTAACCCAGTGGAATACTGTCCTATAGTAGACAGGTTAACAGTTAACCCAGTGGAATACTGTCCTATAGTAGACAGGTTAACAGTTAACCCAGTAGTCCTATAGTAGACAGGTTAACAGTTAACCCAGTGGAATACTGTCCTATAGTAGACAGTTTAACAGTTAACCCAGTGGAATACTGTCCTATAGTAGACAGGTTAACAGTTAACCCAGTGGAATACTGTCCTATAGTAGACAGGTTAACAGTTAACCCAGTGGAATACTGTCCTATACTAGACAGGTTAACAGTTAACCCAGTGGAATACTGTCCTATAGTAGACAGGTTAACAGTTAACCCAGTGGAATACTGTCCTATACTAGACAGGTTAACAGTTAACCTGTCTAGTATAGGACAGTATTCCACTGGGTTAACTGTTAACCTGTCTAGTATAGGACAGTATTCCACTGGGTTAACAGTTAACCCAGTAGTCCTATAGTAGACAGGTTAACAGTTAACCCAGTGGAATACTGTCCTATACTAGACAGGTTAACAGTTAACCCAGTGGAATACTGTCTTATAGTAGACAGGTTAACAGTTAACCCAGTGGAATACTGTCCTATACTAGACAGGTTAACAGTTAACCCAGTGGAATACTGTCCTATAGTAGACAGGTTAACAGTTAACCCAGTGGAATACTCTCCTATAGTAGACAGGTTAACAGTTAACCCAGTGGAATACTGTCCTATACTAGACAGGTTAACAGTTAACCCAGTAGTCCTATACTAGACAGGTTAACCCAGTGGAATACTGTCCTATACTAGACAGGTTAACCCAGTAGTCCTATACTGGACAGGTTAACAGTTAACCCAGTAGAATACTGTCCTATACTAGACAGGTTAACAGTTAACCCAGTGGAATACTGTCCTATACTAGACAGGTTAACAGTTAACCCAGTGGAATTGTTACGCTATGGTTCAACCCAGCACTCAGAGAAACAAACACGACTAAGGGAGTGGAGGAAACAAAAATTATTTTAATAAAAGTTCAATTTGTCTTAGTCCAAAAAACAACTGAAGAAAAGGAACAGAGTGGGCTAGTCGGCTCCGGAGGAAGGAGAGGCTGAGGCAGGCAGGCAGGCAGGCACGAAGGCAGGCAGGCAGGGAGGTATGACTGAACTGAAGACAAAACAAACAACAGGTTAAGGAGAGTAAAAAGCCAGGCTGAAGACTAAGATAATATAACTTTACTGGTGAGCCAAGTTACCGCTCTAGTAAGAACAACGATCTGGCGCCGGTGGAGAGCCATGCCCAGGAATTAGTAGTGCAGGTTGATGAGAGAATAGGATGCAGCTGCGTAGGCAGGAATCACTGTAAACAACCCACAGCTGCACAGGAGAGGCAGATCCTGAGCACGCCCCCTGATCCACTCCAGACACACCCACATAAAGGGGACAAACACACATACAGATACAACAGACAAAGAGGGGACAAAACAAGGAGGAAGGGAAACAGAAAAGGGAGAGACAAGCTGCCCACATAACAGGAATACTGTCATATACTAGACAGGTTAACAGTTAACCCAGTGGAATACTGTCCTATACTAGACAGGTTAACAGTTAACCCAGTGGAATACTGTCCTATACTAGACAGGTTAACAGTTAACCCAGTGGAATACTGTCCTATACTAGACAGGTTAACAGTTAACCCAGTGGAATACTGTCCTATAGTAGACAGGTTAACAGTTAACCCAGTGGAATACTGTCCTATAGTAGACAGGTTAACAGTTAACCCAGTGGAATACTGTCCTATACTAGACAGGTTAACAGTTAACCCAGTGGAATCCTGTCCTATAGTAGACAGGTTAACAGTTAACCCAGTGGAATACTGTCCTATACTAGACAGGTTAACAGTTAACCCAGTGGAATAATGTCCTATACTAGACAGGTTAACAGTTAACCCAGTGGAATACTGTCCTATAGTAGACAGGTTAACAGTTAACCCAGTGGAATACTGTCCTATAGTAGACAGGTTAACAGTTAACCCAGTGGAATACTGTCCTATAGTAGACATGTTAACAGTTAACCCAGTGGAATACTGTCCTATACTAGACAGGTTAACAGTTAACCCAGTGGAATACTGTCCTATAGTAGACAGGTTAACAGTTAACCCAGTGGAATACTGTCCTATACTAGACAGGTTAACAGTTAACCCAGTGGAATACTGTCCTATACTAGACAGGTTAACAGTTAACCCAGTGGAATACTGTCCTATACTAGACAGGTTAACAGTTAACCCAGTGGAATACTGTCCTATAGTAGACAGGTTAACAGTTAACCCAGTGGAATACTGTCCTATACTAGACAGGTTAACAGTTAACCCAGTGGAATACTGTCCTATACTAGACAGGTTAACAGTTAACCCAGTGGAATACTGTCCTATACTAGACAGGTTAACAGTTAACCCAGTGGAATACTGTCCTATAGGAGACAGGTTAACAGTTAACCCAGTGGAATACTGTCCTATACTAGACAGGTTAACAGTTAACCCAGTGGAATACTGTCCTATAGGAGACAGTAGGTAGCTGTGTGAGGGTTGTGGCAGACATAGATGCTCTCTTTTAATATGGTAGAGAGAGTATGACGCTATCTGATAAGATGGTAGTCAGGTGTTGGTAGCCAGCCAGGTTGTTGGAAGGAGCTGCCAGTAGAATACTAATGTTCTAGAAGACAGGGTTGCTCTCCTACTTCAAACACTCTGCCACAAAGCACTGCACAGAACTCACCTCTCTTACTGGATACTAACATGGCCACAGGGTTGAGTCATCAGAAAGCTAATTGGATTAGCAGCAGCCCTGTCCTATAACACGCCCTGCTCAGTACATTGGGGACACTGGATGTGTGTGTAGATTGTTGAGTGAGTTTAAATGTGTGTATTCTACATGCATGTTGGCTAGCTGGCTGATGTGTGTGTCTAGATGTCAATAAGATCCGTACCAGCCTTCCACTCTGTCCTGGTGTCTGTCAGATGTCAGAGGTTTTGACTCCTATAGTGTGTGGCTGACAGACTATAGACAGGCAGGCTGACAGGCAGACTTATTCTAGAATTGATTAAAATAATATTTTTCCTCATCAATCTACACACAATACCCCAAAATGACAAAGCGAAAACAGGTTTTTAGACATTTTTGCAAATGTATTAAAAATAAAAAACAGAAATACCTTATTTACATAAGTATTCAGACCCTTTGCTATGAGTCTCGAAATTGAGCTCAGGTGCATCCTGTTTCCATTGATCATCCTTGAGATGTTTCTACAACTTGATTGGAGTCCACCATGATTTGGAAAGGCACACACTTGTCTATATAAGGTCCCACAGTTGACAGTGTATGTCAGAGCAAAAACCAAGCCATGAGGTCGAAGGAATTGTCCGTAGAGCTCAGATTGTGTCGAGGCACAGATTGTGTCGAGGCACAGATCTGGGAAAGGGTACAAATAAATTTCTGCAGCATTGAAAGTCCCCAAGAACACAGGCCTGTATCATTCTAAAATCGAAGAAGTTTGGAACCACCAAGAATCTTTCTAGAGCTGACTGCCCGGCCAAACTGAGTTATCGGGGGAGTAGGGCGTTGGTCAGGGAGGTGACCAAGAACCAGATGCTCACTCTGACAGAGCTCCAGAGTTCTTCTGTGGAGATGGGATAATCAAATAAAATCAAATAAAATCAAATTTTATTGGTCACATGCGCCGAATACAACAGGTGCAGACATTACAGTGAAATGCTTACTTACAGCCCAGAAGGATAACCATCTCTAGAGCACTCCACCAATCACCAGACGGAAGCCACTCCTCAGTAAAAGGCACATGACAGCCCGCTTGGAGTTTGCCAAAAGGCACTTAAAGGACTCTCAGACCATGAGAAACAAGATTCTCTGGTCTGATAAAACCAAGATTGAACTCTTTGGCCAGAATGCCAAGCCTCATGTCTGGAGGAAACCTGGCACCATCCCTACGGTGAAGCACGGTGGTGGCAGCATCATGCTGTTGGGATGTTATGCAATATATCATGTATATATGGTTTAATGATTGTCTTTCGTCCTACTTCCATATTCTCTTTGTTCCCTGAGTTGCAGTGACCGCACTGTTTATATTTCGGCTGTGTGTGTGTGTCCCTCAGAGAGAGGATCGCTGTGGTAACCTGACCTTACAGCATCACATGTTGGAGCCGGTTCAGAGGATCCCTCGCTACGAGCTGCTGCTGAAAGATTACCTGCACCGCCTACCTGACGACCATGATGACTTTAAACAAGCACAGAGTGAGTGTGTGAGCCCATCCCAGCCCTGCGTCGCGCACCAATACACACACACACACACACACACACACACACACACACACACACACACACACACACACACACACACACACGGACACACGGACACACACACACACACACACACACACACACACGGACACACGGACACACACACACACACACACACACACGGACACACGGACACACACACACACACGGACACACACACGTACACACGGACAGACGGACAAGCACGGATGAGCATGGACACACACATACAGTACAAACACACACACACACACACACACACACACACACACACACACCCTTCACATCATGTCTCACTTCAGTGATCTGGGACTGTATAATGCTGTGTTGATCTACTGCAGTGGTGTAAAGTACTTAAGTAAAAATACTTCAAAGTACTACTTAAGTAGTTTTTTTGGGGTATCTGTACTTTACTTTACTATTTATATTTTTGACTACTTTTACTTTTACTTCACTACATTCCTAAAGAAATAAGGTACTTTTTAGGCCATACATTTTCCCTGACACCCAAAAGTACTCGTTACATTTTGAATGCTTAGCAGGACAGGGAAATGGTCCAATTCACGCACTTATCAAGAGAACATCCCTGTTCATCTCGACTGCCTCTGATCTGGTGGACTCACTTTGTAAATTATGTCTAAGTGTTGGAATGTGCCCCTGGCTATCCGTAAATATTTAAAAAACTACAAAATGGTGCTGTCTGGTTTGCTTAATAAACTCAGCAAAAAAAGAAACGTCCTCTCACTGTCAACTGCGTTTTATTTTCAGCAAACTTAACATGTGTAAATATCTGTATGAACAGAACAAGATTCAACAACTGAGACATGAACTGAAGACGTTCCACAGACATGTGACTAACAGAAATTGAATAATGTGTCCCTGAACAGTCAGTATCTGGTGTGGCCACCAGCTGCATTAAGTACTGCAGTGCATCTCCTCAATGGGATTGAGATCCGGGCTCTTCGCTGGCCATGGCAGAACACTGACATTCCTGTCTTGCAGGAAATCACGCGCAGAACGAGCTGTATGGCTGGTGGCATTGTCATGCTGGAGGGTCATGTCAGGATGAGCCTGCAGGAAGGGTACAACATGAGGGAGGAGGATGACTTCCCTGTAACGCACAGCGTTGAGATTGCCTGCAATGACAACAAGCCAAGTCCGATGATGCTGTGACACACCGCCCCAGACCATGACGGACCCTCCACCTCCAAATCGATCCCGCTCCAGAGTACAGGCCTCGGTGTAATGCTCATTCCTTTGACGATAAACGTGAATAAGACCATCACCCCTGGTGAGACAAAACCGCGACTCGTCAGTGAAGAGCACTTTTTGCCAGTCCTGTCTGGTCCAGCGACGGTGGGTTTGTGCCCATAGGCGATGTTGTTGCCGGTGATGTCTGGTGAGGACCTGCCTTACAACAGGCCTACAAGCCCTCAGTCCAGCCTCTCTCAGCCTATTGCGGACAGTCTGAGCACTGATGGAGGGATTGTGCGTTCCTGGTGTAACTCGGGCAGTTGTTGTTGCCATCCTGTACCTGTCCCGCAGGTGTGATGTTCGGATGTACCGATCCTGTGCAGGTGTTGTTACACGTGGTCTGCCACTGCGAGGACGATCAGCTGTCCGTCCTGTCTCCCTGTAGCGCTGTCTTAGGCGTCTCACACCACTACCACACTGTGGTGATCTACTGTAATACTGGACCACTACCACACTGTGGTGATCTACTGGACCACTGCCACACTGTGGTGATCTACTGGACCACTGCCACACTGTGGTGATCTACTGGACCACTACCACACTGTGGTGATCTACTGTAATACTGGACCACTACCACACTGTGGTGATCTACTGTAATACTGGACCACTACCACACTGTGTTGATCTACTGTAATACTGGACCACTACCACACTGTGGTGATCTACTGTAATACTGGACCACTACCACACTGTGGTGATCTACTGTAATACTGGACCACTACCACACTGTGTTGATCTACTGTAATACTGGACCACTACCACACTGTGGTGATCTACTGTAATACTGGACCACTACCACACTGTGGTGATCTACTGTAATACTGGACCACTACCACACTGTGGTGATCTACTGTAATACTGGACCACTACCACACTGTGGTGATCTACTGTAATACTGGACCACTACCACACTGTGTTGATCTACTGTAATACTGGACCACTACCACACTGTGGTGATCTACTGTAATACTGGACCACTACCACACTGTGTTGATCTACTGTAATACTGGACCACTACCACACTGTGGTGATCTACTGTAATACTGGACCACTACCACACTGTGTTGATCTACTGTAATACTGGACCACTGCCACACTGTGGTGATCTACTGTAATACTGGACCACTGCCACACTGTGTTGATCTACTGGACCACTACCACACTGTGGTGATCTACTGTAATACTGGACCACTACTAAGTGTATATAATGTATTGTATTATTTTACGTGTATATTATGTATTGTATTATTATAAGTGTATATAAAGTATTGTATTATGTGCAGTCAGTTGTTGCAGGAAAATGACATCAGATGAGCAAGTTACTGTTTAAATCAGTTACTCTGTGAAATGGTTTAGTTGCTGGAAGTGACAAAGTCTCTGTCTTTTCAGAATCTCTGGAGTTGATCGCCACGGCTGCAGAGCACTCCAACACAGCCATCAGAAAGATGGTGAGTCCTCTCACGGTTCACACACGGAGCACTCCAACACAGCCATCAGAAAGATGGTGAGTCCTCTCACGGTTCACACACGGAGCACTCCAACACAGCCATCAGAGAGATGGTGAGTCCTCTCACGGTTCACACACGGAGCACTCCAACACAGCCATCAGAGAGATGGTGAGTCCTCTCACGGTTCACACACGGAGCACTCCAACACAGCCATCAGAGAGATGGTGAGTCCTCTCACGGTTCACACACGGAGCACTCCAACACAGCCATCAGAGAGATGGTGAGTCCTCTCACGGTTCACACACGGAGCACTCCAACACAGCCATCAGAGAGATGTGAGTGGCGCAGTGGTCTAAGGCACTGCATCGCAGTGCTAACTGTGCCACTAGAGATCCTGGTTCGAATCCAGGCTCTGTCGCAGCCGGCCGCGACTGGGAGACTCATGGGGTGGCGCACAATTGGCCCAGTGTCGTCCAGGGTAGGGGAGGGAATGGCCGGCAAGGATGTAGCTCAGTTGATAGAGCATGGCGTTTGCAACGCCAGGGTTGTGGGTTCGATTCCCACGGGGGGCCAGTATAAAAAAAAAAAAATGTAATCACTAACTGTAAGTCGCTCTGGATAAGAGCGTCTGTAAAATGTAAAATGTGAGTCCTCTCACGGTTCACACGCAACCGAAGGCGAGCACACAGGGCCAAAACCACATCAACATGACTCCTCCCTCCACTACCCCACCCATCCGTTCACAACAGACGAAGACTCCGCCCCAGCAGAGACGCTGTCATTTGACATGAGGTTGTGATTAAAGGTGGTTGGTTAATCTGTAGCTGTTGATGACAGTCCCCAATTTCTAATTGTTAATAGTTTACATGTTCATATTATAGCACGTTCTGGTTCAATTTGACTGACTTTGACTTCTTCCTTTTAGCTCCTAGTGGAGAAGAGGGCCTCAACAATGTTGCTTCGGCGTGTCCCAGTCCCTCAATATACTGTCCTTTCAACCACTGTCTCTGAACGATTACAGGAGCGTATGCGGAAGCTACTGAAGGTGTATGAGTTGCTGGGAGGAGAGGAGGACATTGTTAACCCTACTAACGAACTCATTAAGGAGGGACACATCCTCAAACTGTCGGCCAAGAACGGCACCTCGCAGGACAGATACCTCATACTGGTGAGTGACACACACACACACACACACACACCTGACAGAGAGATACCTCATACTGATGAGTGAGTCATTGTAAAGATGATGTGTGTGTGGATGATGTGTTTGCAAAAGATTGCGTTCTCTTTCCAAGAGGATGCTGTTACTGTGAATCTGCTTGGAATCCACTGTGGAATCCACTGGGTAAATTGTTGTTGTGATTTATAGTGAATCTCTCTCTCTCTCTCTCTCTCTCTCTCTCTCTCTCTCTCTCCTCTCTCTCTCTCTCTCTCTCTCTCTCTCTCTCTCTCTCTCTCTCTCTCTCCCTCCCCTCTCCCCTCTCTCCTCTCTTCTCTCTCTCTCTCTCTCTCTCTCGCAGTTCAATGATAGATTATTGTACTGCGTCCCTAAACTGAGGCTGATTGGTCAGAAGTTTGGGGTGAGAGCAAGGATCGACGTGGATGGGATGGAGGTTAGTTCTGTTAGTATAAGCTACTGGCGGTACTTTTACACCCTATTCCCTGCACAGTGCACTAGGCTCTGGACAAAAGTGGTGCACTACATAGGGAACAGGGTGCATGCATAAGGCTCTTCCAACACAGAGGAATGCTGCAGCACCACCTTTGCTAGTCCTCTGTAACCACTGTCTGCTGTATGAAGCCGCGGTCAGCCGAGTGATGTCCTGCGGTCAGCCGAGTGATGTCCTGCGGTCAGCCGAGTGATGTCCTGCGGTCAGCTGAGTGATGTCCTGTCTTCTTTATTCTCACAGCTGAAGGAGAGTAGCAGCGTTAACGTCCCCAGAACCTTCCTGGTGTCCGGAAAACAACGATCACTAGAACTACAGGCCAGGTGAGGGCACCTCTTACTCCAGGACTAACCCCAGCATAACCCCTAATCCCTAGCCTCTAACCCCAGCATAACCCCTAGCCCCTAGCCTCTAACCCCAGCATAACCCCTAACCTCTAACCCCAGCATTACCCCTAGCATAACCCCTACCCCCAGCATAACCCCTACCCCCATCATAACCCCTAACCCCTAGCCTCTAACCCCAACATATCCCCTAACCCCTAGTCTTTAACCCCATCCTAACCCCTAGCCTCTAACCCCAACATATCCCCTAACCCCTAGCCTCTAACCCCAGCATAACCCATAACCCCTAGCCTCTAACCCCAGCATAACCCATAACCCCTAGCCTCTAACCCCAGCATAACCCCTAGCCTCTAACCCCAGCATAACCCCTAGCATAACCCCTAACCTCTAGCCTCTAACCCCAGCATAACCCCTAACCTCTAACCTCTAACCCCAGCATTACCCCTAGCATAACCCCTACCCCCAGCATAACCCCTACCCCCATCATAACCCCTACCCCCAGCATAACCCCTACCCCCATCATAACCCCTACCCCCAGCATAACCCCTACCCCCATCATAACCCCTAACCCCTAGCCTCTAACCCCAACATATCCCCTACCCCCTAGTCTTTAACCCCAGCATAACCCCTAACACTTTTCCCTAGCCTCTAACCCCAGCCTACCACCTAACACCTAGCCACTAATCCCAGCATAACCCCTAACACCAGCATAACCCCTACCCCCTAGCCACTAATCCCAGCATAACCCCTACCCCCTAGCCACTAACCCAGCATAAACCCTAACACCAGCATAACCCCTACCCCCTAGCCACTAACCCAGCATAAACCCTAACACCAGCATAACCCCTACCCCATAGCCACTAATCCCAGCATAACCCCTACCCCCTAGCCACTAACCCAGCATAACCCCTACCCCCTAGCCACTAATCCCAGCATAACCCCTACCCCCTAGCCACTAACCCAGCATAACCCCTACCCCCTAGCCACTAATCCCAGCATAACCCCTACCCCTAGCCACTAACCCAGCATAACCCCTACCCCCTAGCCACTAATCCCAGCATAACCCCTACCCCCTAGCCACTAACCCAGCATAACCCCTACCCCCTAGCCACTAATCCCAGCATAACCCCTACCCCCTAGCCACTAACCCAGCATAACCCCTACCCCCTAGTCTCTAACCCCAGCCTACCACCTACCACCTAGCCACTAATCCCAGCATAACCCCTAACAGCAGCATAACCCCTACCCCTAGCCACTAATCCCAGCATAACCCCTAACACCAGCATAACCCCTACCCCCTAGCCACTAATCCCAGCATAACCCCTACCTCTTAGCC
Source organism: Coregonus clupeaformis (assembly GCF_020615455.1). Lineage (NCBI taxonomy): Eukaryota > Metazoa > Chordata > Actinopteri > Salmoniformes > Salmonidae > Coregonus > Coregonus clupeaformis. The sequence goes on from NC_059215.1 coordinate 5,887,834, forward strand.
ACTAATCCCAGCATAACCCCTAATCCCAGCATAACCCCTACCTCTTAGCCACTAATCCCATCATAACCCCTAATCCCAGCATAACCCCTACCCCCTAGCCACTAATCCCAGCATAACCCCTAATCCCAGCATAACCCCTACCTCTTAGCCACTAATCCCATCATAACCCCTAATCCCAGCATAACCCCTACCCCCTAGCCACTAATCCCAGCATATCCCCTACCCCATATCTTAGGGACCAGCCGTGGGCTGATCTTCGTGAGCGGATGGTCGGGGGGCCAGGAACATAATTACAATAATTAGTAGACTGCCATTTGAACACCCAAACAGATATAATATTTGACTAAAACATAATAATTTCAAACCTTATTATATTTGTATACGATCACGTGTCTCTCTATTATAAGTGGAAATTCTATTTTCTAAATTAAAATAACTGGTGTTTTTACAGTCTTTTACGTACAACAATGATATATATATATATATACACAGTGGGGAGAACAAGTATTTGATACACTGCGGATTTTGCAGGTTTTCCTACTTACAAAGCATGTAGAGGTCTGTAATTTTTATCATAGGTACACTTCAACTGTGAGAGACGGAATCTAAAAACAAAAATCCAGAAAATCACATTGTATGATTTTTATGTAATTAATTTGCATTTTATTGCATGACATAAGTATTTGATACATCAGAAAAGCAGAACTTAATATTTGGTACAGAAACCTTTGTTTGCAATTACAGAGATCGTACGTTTCCTGTAGGTCTTGACCAGGTTTGCACACACTGCAGCAGGGATTTTGGCCCACTCCTCCATACAAACCTTCTCCAGATCCTTCAGGTTTCGGGGCTGTCGCTGGGCAATACGGACTTTCAGCTCCCTCCAAAGATTTTCTATTGGGTTCAGGTCTGGAGACTGGCTAGGCCACTCCAGGACCTTGAGATGCTTCTTATGGAGCCATTCCTTAGTTGCCCTGGCTGTGTGTTTCGGGTCGTTGTCATGCTGGAAGACCCAGCCACGACCCATCTTCAATGCTCTTACTGAGGGAAGGAGGTTGTTGGCCAAGATCTCGCGATACATGGCGCCATCCATCCTCCCCTCAATACGGTGCAGTCGTCCTGTCCCCTTTTCAGAAAAGCATCCCCAAAGAATGATGTTTCCACCTCCATGCTTCACGGTTGGGATGGTGTTCTTGGGGTTGTACTCATCCTTCTTCTTCCTCCAAACACGGTGAGTGGAGTTTAGACCAAAAAGCTCTATTTTTGTCTCATCAGACCACATGACCTTCTCCCATTCCTCCTCTGGATCATCCAGATGGTCATTGGCAAACTTCAGACGGGCCTGGACATGCGCTGGCTTGAGCAGGGGGACCATGACGGCGTAGTGTGTTACTAATGGTTTTCTTTGAGTCTGTGGTCCCAGCTCTCTTCAGGTCATTGACCAGGTCCTGCCGTGTAGTTCTGGGCTGATCCCTCACCTTCCTCATGATCATTGATGCCCCACGAGGTGAGATCTTGCATGGAACCCCAGACCGAGGGTGATTGACCGTCATCTTGAACTTCTTCCATTTTCTAATAATTGCGCCAACAGTTGTTGCCTTCTCACCAAGCTGCTTGCCTATTGTCCTGTAGCCCATCCCAGCCTTGTGCAGGTCTACAATTTTATCCCTGATGTCCTTACACAGCTCTCTGGTCTTGGCCATTGTGGAGAGGTTGGAGACTGTTTGATTGAGTGTGTGGACAGGTGTCTTTTATACAGGTAACGAGTTCAAACAGGTGCAGTTAATACAGGTAATGAGTGGAGAACAGGAGGGCTTCTTAAAGAAAAACGAACAGGTCTGTGAGAGCCGGAATTCATACTGGTTGGTAGGTGATCAAATACTTATGTCATGCAATAAAATGCAAATTAATTACATAAAAATCATACAATGTGATTTTCTGGATTTTTTAGATTCCGTCTCTCACAGTTGAAGTGTACATATGATAAAAATTACAGACCTCTACATGCTTTGTAAGTAGGAAAACCTGCAAAATCGGCAGTGTATCAAATACTTGTTCTCCCCACTGTATATATATATACAGTTGAAGTCGGAAGTTTACATACACTTAGGTTGGAGTCATTAAAACTTGTTTTTCAACCACTCCACAGATTTCTTGTTAACAAACTATAGTTTTGACTATAGTCGGTTAGGACATCTACTTTGTGCATGACACAAGTAATTTTTCCAAACAATTCTTTACAGACAGATTATTTCACTTATAATTCACTGTATCACAATTCCAGTGGGTCAGAAGTTTACATACACTAAGTTGACTGCGCCTTTAAACAGCTTGGAAAATTCCAGAAACTGATGTAATGGCTTTAGAAGCTTCTGATAGGCAAATTGACATCATTTGAGTCAATTGGAGGTGTACCTGTGGCTGTATTTCAAGGCCTACCTTCAAACTCAGTGCCTCTTTGCTTGACATCATGGGAAAATAAAAAAAAATCAGCCAAGACCTCAGAATTGTAAAAAATTGTAGACCTCCACAAGTCTGGTTCATCCTTGGGAGCAATTTCCAAACACCTGAAGGTACCACGTTCATCTGTACAAACAATAGTACGCAAGTATAAACACCATGGGACCACGCTGCCATCACACCGCTCAGGAAGGAGACGCGTTCTGTCTCCTAGAGATGAACGTACTTTGGTGCGAAAAGTGCAAATCAATCCCAGAACAACAGCAAAGGACCTTGTGAAGATGCTGGAGGAAACAGATACAAAAGTATCTATATCCACAGTAAAACGAGTCCTATATTGACATAACCTGAAAGGCCGCTCAGCAAGGAAGAAGCCACTGCCCCAAAACCGCCATAAAAAAGCCAGAATACGGTTTGCAACTGCACATGGGGACAAAGATCGTATTTTTTTGAGAAATGTCCTCTGGTCTGATGAAACAAAAATTGAACTGTTTGGCCATAATGACCATCGTTATGTTTGGAGGAATAAGGGGAAGGCTTGCAAGCCGAAGAACACGATCCCAACCGTGAAGCACGGGGGTGGCAGCATCATGCTGTGGGGGTGCTTTGCTGAAGGAGGGACTGATGCACTTCACAAAATAGATGGCATCATGAGGAAGGAAAATTATGTGGATATATTGAAGCAACATCTCAAGACATCAGTCAGGAAGTTAAAGCTTGGTCGCAAATGGGTCTTCCAAATGGACAATGACCCCAAGCATACTTCCAAAGTTGTGGTAAAATGGCTTAAGGACAACAAAGTCAAGGTATTGGAGTGGCCATCACAAAGCCCTGACCTCAAGCCTATGAAAATTTGTGGGCAGAACTGAAAAAGCGTGTGCGAGCAAGGAGGCCTACAAACCTGACTCAGTTACACCAGCTCTGTCAGGAGGAATGATCCAAAATTCACCTAACTTATTGTGGGAAGCTTGTGGAAGGCTACCCAAAACGTTTGATCCAAGTTAAGCAATTTAAAGACAATGCTACCAAATACTAATTGACTGTATGTAAACTTCTGACCCACTGGGAATGTGATGAAAGAAATAAAAGCTGAAATAAATCATTCTCTCTACTATTATTCTGACATTTCACATTCTTAAAATAAAGTGGTGATCCTAACTGACCTAAGACAGGGAATTTTTACTAGGATTAAATGTCAGGAATTGTGAAAAACTGAGTTTAAATGTATTTGGCTAAGGTGTATATAAACTTCTGACTTCAACTGTATATATACATATATATATATATATATGTCACGTACGTTAAGGAACGGGACGGACCAAGGTGCAGCGTGAAAGGCGTACATGTTTATTAAAGAATAAACACACGACACAGTAACCAAAATAACAAACCTAACCGTGACGGTCCAAAGGCTAACACACAAGCCTAAACAGGAACATAACCAAATCCCACAACGCAGGCAGGAAAACTGGCTGCCTAAGGATGATCCCCAATCAGAGACAACGAGCGACCGCTGCCTCTGATTGGGAACCACACCCGGCCAAACATAGAAATACAAACCTAGAAATTCACACCCTGACCAAACTAGCTAGAGTTCTATAGGCCAGGGCGTGAAAGTACCCCCAAAGGTGCGGACTCCGACCGCACAAACCTGACTGAATAGGGGAGGGTCCGGGTGGGCTTCCAGCCTCGGTGGCTGCTCCGGCTCCGGAGTGGAGCCGCTGACCGGAGCTGGACTAGACCCCGGTGGAGCGGACTGCTCCGGCTCCGGAGTGGCGCAGCTGACCGGAACTGGATCAGGCACCGGTGGAGCGGACTGCTCTGGCTCCGGAGTGGAGTGGAACGGGCACGGGCCATGCCGGACTGGACAAACGCACCACTGGTCTGGTAAGAGGAGCAGGCACGGGCCGGACCTGACTAGGAACACGCACCACTGGCTTGGTGCAAGGGGCAGGAACGGGCCGGGCCGGACTGGCGACGCGCACCACTGTCTTGGTGCGAGGAGCAGGAACAGGCCGGGCCTGGCTGGCGACGCGCACCACTGGCTTGGTGCGAGGAGCAGGAACAGGTCGGGCCGGGCTGGCGACGCGCACCACTGGCTTGGTGCGAGGAGCAGGAACAGGCCGGGCCGGGCTGGCGACGCGCACTACTGGCTTGGTGCGAGGAGCAGGAACAGGCCGGGCCGGACTGGCGACGCGCACCACTGGCTTGGTGCGGGGAGCAGGAACAGGCCGGGCCGGACTGGCGACGCGCACCACTGGCTTGGTGCGAGGAGCAGTAACAGGCCGAGCCGGACTGGCGACGCGCACCACTGGCTTGGTGCGGGGAGCAGGATTGGGGGCGTACCGGACTGGTAACCGGCGCTGGAGGTCTATGACTGTCTCCGTCCTTTACACTCCGCGCCCCGTCCTCCTCCAGTGAGGACCTCCTTGAGCCCCCACGAGTGCAGTGGTCGAGGCTCCTCTCTGTCGCTCCCCGACCACCCTTTTAGCCCCCCCAAAAAAAATATATTGGGGCTGTCTCTCCACCCTGATCCCTTTCAGGGCCTCCATCTTTCTTGCCAGATCCTCTCTTATCTCCTGCCAGGTCCATCCTCTCTGCTCCTCCTGGGCACGCTGCTTGGTCCATTGGTGGTGGGTTTTTTCTGTCACGTACGTTAAGGAACGGGACGGACCAAGGTGCAGCGTGAAAGGCGTACATGTTTATTAAAGAATAAACACACGACACAGTAACCAAAACAACAAACCTAACCGTGACGGTCCAAAGGCTAACACACAAGCCTAAACAGGAACATAACCAAATCCCACAACACAGGCAGGAAAACTGGCTGCCTAAGTATGATCCCCAATCAGAGACAACGAGCGACCGCTGCCTCTGATTGGGAACCACACCCGGCCAAACATGGAAATACAAACCTAGAAATTCGCACCCTGACCAAACTAGCTAGAGTTCTAACTAGCCAGGGGCGTGACAATAAATATATATATATATATATATAATACCAGTCAAAGGTTTGGACACACCTACTCATTCAAGGGTTTTTCTTTCTTTTTTACTATTTTCTACATTGTAGAATAATAGTGAAGACATCAAAACTATGAAATAACATGTTGTAACCAAAAAAGTTAAACAAATCAAAATATATTTTATATTTGAGATTCTTCAAGTAGCCACCCTTTGCCTTGATGACAGCTTTGCACACTCTTGGCATTCTCTCAACCAGCTTCACCTGGAATACTTTTCCAACAGTCTTGAAGGAGTTCCCACATATGCTGAGCACTTGTTGGCTGCTTTTCCTTCACTCTGCGGTCCAGCTCATCCCAAACCATCTCAATTGGGTTGAGGTCAGGTGATTGTGGAGTCCAGGTCATCTGATGCAGCACTCCATCACTCTCCTTCTTGGTCAAATAGCCCTTACACAGCCTGGAGGTGTGTTGGGTCATTGTCCTGTTGAAAAACAAATGATAGTCCCACTAAGCCCAAGCCAGATGGGATGGCGTATCGCTGCAGAATGCTGTGGTAGCCATGCTGGTTAAGTGTTCCTTGAATTCTAAATACATCACTGACAGTGTCACCAGCAAAGCACCTTCACACCATCACACCTCCTCCTCCATGCTTCACGGTGGGAACCACACATGTGGAGATCATCCATTCACCTACTCTGCGTCTCACAAAGACACAGTGTTTGGAACCAAAAATCTCAAATTTGGACTCATCAGACCAAAGGCAGATTTCCACTGGTCTAATGTCCATTGCTCGTGTTTCTTGGTCCAAGCAAGTCTCTTCTTATTATTGGTGTCCTTTAGTAGTGGTTTCTTTGCAGCAATTTGACCATGAAGGCCTGATTCACTCAGTCTCCTCTGAACAGTTGATGTTGAGATGTGTCTGTTACTTGAACTCTGTGAAGGATTTATTTGGGCTGCAATTTCTGAGGCTGGTAACTCTAATGAACTTATCCTCTGCAGCAGAGGTACAGTGCCTTCCAAAGGTATTCATCCCCCTTGGCGTTGTTCCTATTTTGTTGCATTACAACCTGTAATTTAAGCTGATTTTTATTTGGATTTCATGAAATGGGCATACACAAAATAGTCAAAATTGGTGAAGTGAAATGAAAAAAATAACTTGTTTCAAAAAATGCTAAAAAATACAGTGGGGAAAAAAAGTATTTAGTCAGCCACCAATTGTGCAAGTTCTCCCACTTAAAAAGATGAGAGAGGCCTGTAATTTTTATCATAGGTACACGTCAACTATGACAGACAAATTGAGGGAAAAAAATCCAGAGAATCACATTGTAGGATTTTTAATGAATTTATTTGCAAATGATGGTGGAAAATAAGTATTTGGTCACCTACAAACAAGCAAGATTTCTGGCTCTCACAGACCTGTAACTTCTTCTTTAAGAGGCTCCTGTCAGTATGGTACCGATGTGGATGTGATGAGGAGTCAGGCGCAGGACACAGAGGTTTAGTCCAACAAACTTTACTATTAGTAAAGTGCACAATAATCCATAAACGACCTCGAAAATACAGAGGCGAAAAACAGTACGCAACATGCGTAAAACAAATACCATGAAGAGCGCAAAACACGCAGCTCAAAAGACACGCGGACAACAACACACAATATAACTAACACAAAACAGGGAACTTATAGGACACGTAATTAGGACACAAACAGACACAGGTGTACCAGACAGACCAAAGCAATCAACACACGAAACATACAACGGTGGCAGCTAGTATTCCGGGGACGGCGAACGCCGAAGCCTGCCCGAACCAGGAGGAGGAGCAGCCTCGGCCGAAACCGTGACAGCTCCTCTGTCCTCCACTCGTTACCTGTATTAATGGCACCTGTTTGAACTTGTTATCAGTATAAAAGACACCTGTCCACAACCTCAAACACTCACACTCCAAACTCCACTATGGCCAAGACCAAAGAGCTGTCAAAGGACACCAGAAACAAAATTGTAGACCTGCACCAGGCTGGGAAGACTGAATCTGCAATAGGTAAGCAGCTTGGTTTGAAGAAATCAATTGTGGGAGCAATTATTAGGAAATGGAAGACATACAAGACCACTGATAATCTCCCTCGATCTGGGGCTCCACGCAAGATCTCACCCCGTGGGGTCAAAATGATCACAAGAACGGTGAGCAAAAATCCCAGAACCACATGGGGGGACCTAGTGAATGACCTGCAGAGAGCTGGGACCAAAGTAACAAAGCCTACCATCAGTAACACACTACGCCGCCAGGGACTCAAATCCTGCAGTCCCAGACGTGTCCCCCTGCTTAAGCCAGTACATGTCCAGGCCCGTCTGAAGTTTGCTAGAGTGCATTTGGATGATCCAGAAGAGGATTGGGAGAATGTCATATGGTCAGATGAAACCAAAATATAACTTTTTGGTAAAAACTCAACTCGTCGTGTTTGGAGGACAAAGAATGCTGAGTTGCATCCAAAGAATACCATACCTACTGTGAAGCATGGGGGTGGAAACATCATGCTTTGGGGCTGTTTTTCTGCAAAGGGACCAGGACGACTGATCCGTGTAAAGGAAAGAATGAATGGGGCCATGTATCGTGAGATTTTGAGTGAAAACCTCCTTCCATCAGCAAGGGCATTGAAGATGAAACGTGGCTGGGTCTTTCAGCATGACAATGATCCCAAACACACCGCCCGGGTAATGAAGGAGTGGCTTCGTAAGAAGCATTTCAAGGTCCTGGAGTGGCCTAGCCAGTCTCCAGATCTCAACCCCATAGAAAATCTTTGGAGGGAGTTGAAAGTCCGTGTTGCCCAGCGACAGCCCCAAAACATCACTGCTCTAGAGGAGATCTGCAGGGAGGAATGGGCCAAAATACCAGCAACAGTGTGTGAAAACCTTGTGAAGACTTACAGAAAACGTTTGACCTGTGTCATTGCCAACAAAGGGTATATAACAAAGTATTGAGAAACTTTTGTTATTGACCAAATACTTATTTTCCACCATAATTTTCAAATAAATTCATTAAAAATCCTACAATGTGATTTTCTGGAATTTTTTTTCTCATTTTGTCTGTCATAGTTGACGTGTACCTATGATGAAAATTACAGGCCTCTCTCATCTTTTTAAGTGGGAGAACTTGCACAATTGATGGCTGACTAAATACTTTTTTCCCCCACTGTAAATAACGGAAAAGTGGTGCGTGCATATGTATTCACCCCCTTTGCTATGAAGACCCTAAATAAGATCTGGTGCAACCAATTACCTTCAGAAGTCACATAATTACTTAGATTGCACACAGGTGGACTTTATTTAAGTGTCACATGATCTGTTCTGAAAGGCCCCAGAGTCTGCAACACCACTAAGCAAGGGGCACCACCAAGCAAGTGGCACCATGAAGACCAAGGAGCTCTCCAAACTGGTCATGGCCAAAGTTGTGGAGAAGTACAGATTCGGGTTGGGTTATAAAAAAATATCCGAAATGTTGAACATCCCACGGAGCACCATTAAATCCATTATTAAAAAATGGAAAGAATATGGCATCACAACAAACCTGCCAAGAGAGGGCCGCCCACCAAAACTCACGAACCAGGCAAGGAGGGCATTAATGTGGAGCTGCAAAGCTCCACAGCGGAGATTGGAGTATCTGTCCATAGGACCACTTTAAGCCATACACTCCACAGAGCTGGGCTTTACGGAAGAGTGGCCAGAAAAAAGCCATTGCTTAAAGAAAAAAATTAGCAAACACGTTTTGTGTTCGCCAAAAGGCATGTGGGAGACTCCCCAAACATATGGAAGAAGGTACTCTGGTCAGATGAGACTAAAAGTTAGCTTTTTGGCCATCAAGGAAAACGCTATGTCTGGCGCAAACCCAACACCTCTCATCACCCCGAGAACACCATCCCCACAGTGAAGCATGGTGGTGGCAGCATCATGCTGTGGGGATGTTTTTCATCGGCAGGGACTGGGAAACTGGTCAGAATTGAAGGAATGATGGATGGCGCTAAATACAGGGAAATTCTTGAGGGAAACCTGTTTCAGTATTCCAGAGATTTGAGACTGGGATTGAGGTTCACCTTCCAGCAGGACAATGACCCTAAGCATACTGCTAAAGCAACACTTGAGTGGTTTAAGGGGAAACATTTAGATGTCTTGGAATGGCCTAGTCAAAGCCCAGACCTCAATCCAATTGAGAATCTGTGGTATGACTTAAAGATTGCTGTACACCAGCGGAACCCATCCAACTTGAAGGAGCTGGAGCAGTTTTGCCTTGAAGAATGGGCAAAGATCCCAAGAGATTTGAAGCTGTAATTTCTGCAAATGGTGGCTCTACAAAGTATTGACCTTGGGGGGGGGGTGAATAGTTATGCACTCTCAAGTTTTCCGTTTTTTTGTCTTATTTCTTGTTTATTTCACAATAGAAAATATTTTTCATCTTCAAAGTGGTAGGCACGTTGTGTAAATCAAATGATACAAACCCCCAGAAAACCATTTGAATTCCAGGTTGTAAGGCAACAAAATAGGAAAAATGCCAAGGGGGGTGAATACTTTCGCAAGCCACTGAGTCTGCCTTTTGTGGCAGTCCTCATGAGAGACAGTTTCATCATAGCGCTTGATGGTTTTTGCGATTGAACTTGAAGAAACTTTTCATGTCTTAAAGTAATGATGGACTGTCGTTTCTCTTTGCTTATTTGAGCTGCTCTTTCCATAATATGGACTTGGTCTTTTACCAAATAGGGCTATCTTCTGTATACCACCCCTACCTTGTCACAACACAACTGATTGGCTCAAACGCATTAAGAAGGAAAGAAATTCCACAAATTAACTTTTAACAAGGCACACCTGTTAATTGAAATGCATTCCAGGTGACTACCTCATGAAGCTTGTTGAGAGAATACCATGAGTGTGCAAAGCTGTCATCAAGGCAAAGGGTGGCTACTTTGAAGAATCTGTTTAACACTTTTTTGGTTACTACATGATTCCATATGTGTTATTTCATAGTTTTGATGTCAATGTAGAAAATAGTAACAGTAAAGAAAAACCCTTGAATGAGTAGGTGTGTCCAAACCTTTTGACTGGTACTGTATATATACTGAACAAAAATGTACACGCAACATGCAACAATTTCAAAGATTCTACTGAGTTACAGTTCATATAAGGAAATCAGTCAATTGAAATTAATTAATTAGGCCCTAATCTCTGGATTTCACATGACTTGGCAAGGGGTGGAGCCATGGGTGGGCCTTGGTGTGCATAGGCCCACCCACTTGGCAGTCAGGCCCACCCACTTGGCAGTCAGGCCCACCCACTGGGGAGCCAGGCCCACCCACTGGGGAGCCAGGCCCACCCACTTGGCAGTCAGGCCCACCCACTTGGCAGTCAGGCCCACCCACTGGGGAGCCAGGCCCACCCACTGGGGAGCCAGGCCCACCCACTTGGCAGTCAGGCCCACCCACTTGGCAGTCAGGCCCACCCACTGGGGAGCCAGGCCCACCCACTGGGGAGCCAGGCCCACCCACTGGGGAGCCAGGCCCACCCACTGGGGAGCTACAGAAGGCACTGAAGTTGAATAGCCCTGACTTACTATCTTGAAATTAGTCACTATATATACTTATATATATATATATATATATATATTTGAAAGGATTTTATTTTACAATTCCGTACAAAACTAAATAAAAAAACAAAACATGCTTTTGAGTAGTTTAAAAAAGCAGACTGACCATTTCTAACTCGACTTCTAGCAACTGACACACTTCTCAAAGAATACTTGGCTAAATGTAGTTGTTTAAACTCAATGCATAATATGTTGTTGTTGTGTGTAGGACTGAAGAAGAGAAGAAGGACTGGATCCAGGTAAATACTTCTATATCTATACAGCTCCCACTATTTCGGCTTCCACTATTTAAGCTCTCAGTATCTCAGCTTAGACTATTTCAGCTCCCACTATCTCAGCTCCCACTATCTCAGCTCCCACTGTTTCAGCTCCCACTGTTTCAGCTCCCACTGTTTCAGCTCCCACTATCTCAGCTCCCACTGTTTCAGCTCCCACTGTTTCAGCTCCCACTGTTTCAGCTCCCACTGTTTCAGCTCCCACTATCTCAGCTCCCACTGTTTCAGCTCCCACTGTTTCAGCTCCCACTATCTCAGCTCCCACTATTTCAGCTCCCACTGTTTCAGCTCCCACTGTTTCAGCTCCCACTGTTTCAGCTCCCACTGTTTCAGCTCCCACTATCTCAGCTCCCACTGTTTCAGCTCCCACTGTTTCAGCTCCCACTATCTCAGCTCCCACTATTTCAGCTCCCACTGTTTCAGCTCCCACTGTTTCAGCTCCCACTGTTTCAGCTCCCACTGTTTCAGCTCCCACTATCTCAGCTTAGACTAGTTCAGCTCCCACTATTTCAGCTCCCACTGTTTCAGCTCCCACTGTTTCAGCTCCCACTGTTTCAGCTCCCACTGTTTCAGCTCCCACTATCTCAGCTCCCACTGTTTCAGCTCCCACTGTTTCAGCTCCCACTATCTCAGCTCCCACTATTTCAGCTCCCACTGTTTCAGCTCCCACTGTTTCAGCTCCCACTGTTTCAGCTCCCACTGTTTCAGCTCCCACTATCTCAGCTTAGACTATTTCAGGTCTCACTATTTCAGCTCCCACTATTTTAGCTCCCACTATTTCAGCTCCCACTATCTAATAATAATAATAATATAATATGCCACTTAGCAGACGCTTTTATCCAAAGCGACTTACAGTCATGCGCGCATAATTTTTTTTGTATGGGTGGTCCCGGGGATCGAACCCACTACCCTGGCATTACAAGCGCCGTGCTCTACCAGCTGAGCTACAGAGGACCACTATTTGAGTTTAGACTATTACAGCTCCCACTATTTCCGCTCTCACTATTTCAGCTTAGACTATTTCAGCTCCCACTATCTCAGCTTAGACTATTTCAGCTCCCACTATTTCAGCTCACACTCTCAGCTTAGACTATTTTAACTCCCACTATTTCAGCTCCCACTATTTCAGCTTCCACTATTTAAGCTCCCACTATCTCAGCTTTGACTATTTCAGCTCCCACTATCTCAGCTTAGACTATTTCAGCTCCCACTATTTCAGCTCTCACTATTTCAGCTCACACTCTCAGCTTAGACTATTTCAACTCCCACTATTTCAGCTCCCACTATTTCAGCTTCCACTATTTCAGCTCCCACTATCTCAGCTCCCACTGTTTCAGCTCCCACTGTTTCAGCTCCCACTGTTTCAGCTCCCACTGTTTCAGCTCCCACTATCTCAGCTCCCACTGTTTCAGCTCCCACTGTTTCAGCTCCCACTGTTTCAGCTCCCACTGTTTCAGCTCCCACTGTTTCAGCTCCCACTATCTCAGCTTAGACTGTTTCAGCTCCCACTATCTCAGCTCCCACTATCTCAGCTCCCACTGTTTCAGCTCCCACTGTTTCAGCTCCCACTATCTCAGCTCCCACTATTTCAGCTCCCACTATCTCAGCTTAGACTATTTCAGTTCTCACTATTTCAGCTCCCACTATTTTAGCTCCCACTATTTCAGCTCCCACTATCTAATAATAATAATAATATAATATGCCACTTAGCAGACGCTTTTATCCAAAGCGACTTACAGTCATGCGCGCATAATTTTTTTTGTATGGGTGGTCCCGGGGATCGAACCCACTACCCTGGCATTACAAGCGCCGTGCTCTACCAGCTGAGCTACAGAGGACCACTATTTCAGTTTAGACTATTACAGCTCCCACTATTTCAGCTCTCACTATCTCAGTTTAGACTATTTCAGCTCCCACTATATCAGCTCCCACTATTTCAGTTTAGACTATTTCAGCTCCCACTATATCAGCTCCCACTATTTCAGCTTAGACTATTTCAGCTCACACTCTCAGCTTAGACTATTTTAACTCCCACTATTTCAGCTCCCACTATTTCAGCTTCCACTATTTAAGCTCCCACTATCTCAGCTTAGACTATTTCAGCTCCCACTATCTCAGCTTAGACTATTTCAGCTCCCACTATTTCAGCTCTCACTATTTCAGCTCACACTCTCAGCTTAGACTATTTCAACTCCCACTATTTCAGCTCCCACTATTTCAGCTTCCACTATTTCAGCTTCCACTATTTAAGCTCCCACTATCTCACCTTAGAATATTTCAGCTCCCACTATTTCAGCTCCCACTATTTCAGCTCCCATTATTTCAGCTCCCACTATTTCCAGCTTCCACTCTCCACATAGCAACTCTTTATTAATCCACATGAATGAGCATGCCTCCCTCACTTCGTAACCTTGGTTTTATCTGGTGTGAACGGCGATGGTGTGGCGAAGGGAGATATCACCTTGGTTTTATCTGGTGTGAACGGCGATGGTGTGGCGAAGGGAGATATCACCTTGGTTTTATCTGGTGTGAATGGCGATGGTGTGGCGAAGGGAGATATCACCTTGGTTTTATCTGGTGTGAACGGCGATGGTGTGGCGAAGGGAGATTCAGTGTTGATGTGGTTTGGTCCTGGACTGTGTGTGTGTCACCAGATAAAACGTCGACCCAGCAGAGATGTTGTCATTTAACATGTCATCTGTTCCTCCTCTCTCTCAGGCTATCCAGGCCACCATTCAGAGACATGAACAGACGCTAGCCACGTTCCACCATCTCAACTGCTCTCTCCGAGATGAGGACTACACTCCTCCCAACTCACCTGTAAGATACAACACAACCCCTAGCCCCTATCCCCTAGCTTCTAACCCCAGCGTAACCCTTAACCCCAGCATCTAACCCCAGCGTAACCCTTAACCCCAGCATCTAACCCCAGCATAATCCATTTCCCTAGCTTCTAACCTCAGCCTACCACCTAACCCCTAGTCTCTAACCTCAGCCTACCACCTAACCCCTAGTCTCTAACCTCAGCCTACCACCTAACCCCTAGTCTCTAACCTCAGCCTACCACCTAACCCCTAGTCTCTAACCTCAGCCTACCACCTAACCCCTAGTCTCTAACCTCAGCCTACCACCTAACCCCTAGTCTCTAACCTCAGCCTACCACCTAACCCCTAGTCTCTAACCTCAGCCTACCACCTAACCCCTAGTCTCTAACCTCAGCCTACCACCTAACCCCTAGTCTCTAACCTCAGCCTACCACCTAACCCCTAGTCTCTAACCTCAGCCTACCACCTAACCCCTAGTCTCTAACCTCAGCCTACCACCTAACCCATAGTCTCTAACCTCAGCCTACCACCTAACCCCTAGTCTCTAACCTCAGCCTACCACCTAACCCCTAGTCTCTAACCTCAGCCTACCACCTAACCCCTAGTCTCTAACCTCAGCCTACCACCTAACCCCTAGTCTCTAACCTCAGCCTACCACCTAACCCCTAGTCTCTAACCTCAGCCTACCACCTAACCCCTAGTCTCTAACCTCAGCCTACCACCTAACCCCTAGTCTCTAACCCAGCATAGCCCTTATGCCCTAGCCTCTATCCCCAGCATACTCCCTAGACTCTAACCCCAGCATACTCCCTAGACTCTAACCCCAGCATACTCCCTAGACTCTAACCCCAGCATACTCCCTAGACTCTAACCCCAGCATACTCCCTAGACTCTAACCCCAGCATACTCCCTAGACTCTAACCCCAGCATACTCCCTAGACTCTAACCCCAGCATACTCCCTAGACTCTAACCCCAGCATACTCCCTAGACTCTAACCCCAACATACTCCCTAGACTCTAACCCCAGCATACTCCCCTAGACTTTAACCCCAGCATACTCCCTAGACTCTAACCCCAGCATACTCCCTAGACTCTAACCCCAGCATACTCCCTAGACTCTAACCCCAGCATACTCCCTCTAACCCCAGCATACACCCTAGACTCTAACCCCAGCATACTCCCTAGACTCTAACCCCAGCATACTCCCTAGACTCTAACCCCAGCATACTCCCTAGACTCTAACCCAGCATACTCCCTAGACTCTAACCCCAGCATACTCCCTAGACTCTAACCCCAACATACTCCCTAGACTCTAACCCCAGCATACTCCCTAGACTATAACCCCAGCATACTCCCTAGACTCTAACCCCAGCATACTCCCTAGACTCTAACCCCAGCATACTCCCTAGACTCTAACCCCAGCATACTCCCTAGACTCTAACCCCAGCATACTCCCTAGACTCTAACCCCAACATACTCCCTAGACTCTAACCCCAGCATACTCCCTAGACTTTAACCCCAGCATACTCCCTAGACTATAACCCCAGCATACTCCCTAGACTCTAACCCCAGCATACTCCCTAGACTCTAACCCCAGCATACTCCCTAGACTCTAACCCCAACATACTCCCTAGACTCTAACCCCAGCATACTCCCTAGACTCTAACCCCAGCATACTCCCTCTAACCCCAGCATACTCCCTCTAACCCCAGCATACTCCCTCTAACCCCAGCATACTCCCTCTATCCCCAACATATCCTCCAGACTCTAACCCCAGCATACTCCCTAGACTCTAACCCCAGCATACTCCCTAGATTCTAACCCCAGCATACTCCTAGACTCTAACCCCAGCATACTCCCTCTAACCCCAGCATACTCCCTCTAACCCCAGCATACTCCCTCTATCCCCAACATATCCTCCAGACTCTAACCCCAGCATACTCCCTAGACTCTAACCCCAGCATACTCCCTAGACTCTAACCCCAGCATACTCCCTAGACTCTAACCCCAGCATACTCCCTAGACTCTAACCCCAGCATACTCCCTAGACTTTAACCCCAGCATACTCCCTAGACTCTAACCCCCAGCATACTCCCTAGACTCTAACCCCAGCATACTCCCTAGACTCTAACCCCAGCATACTCCCTAGACTCTAACCCCAGCATACTCCCTAGACTCTAACCCCAGCATACTCCCTAGACTCTAACCCCAGCATACTCCCTAGACTCTAACCCCAGCATACTCCCTAGACTCTAACCCCAGCATACTCCCTAGACTCTAACCCCAGCATACTCCCTAGACTCTAACCCCAACATACTCCCTAGACTCTAACCCCAGCATACTCCCTAGACTTTAACCCCAGCATACTCCCTAGACTATAACCCCAGCATACTCCCTAGACTCTAACCCCAGCATACTCCCTAGACTCTAACCCCAGCATACTCCCTAGACTCTAACCCCAGCATACTCCCTCTAACCCCAGCATACTCCCTCTAACCCCAGCATACTCCCTCTAACCCCAGCATACTCCCTAGACTCTAACCCCAGCATACTCCCTCTAACCCCAGCATACTCCCTAGACTCTAACCCCAGCATACTCCCTAGACTCTAACCCCAACATACTCCCTAGACTCTAACCCCAGCATACTCCCTCTAACCCCAGCATACTCCCTAGACTCTAACCCCAGCATACTCCCTAGACTCTAACCCCAACATACTCCCTAGACTCTAACCCCAGCATACTCCCTAGACTCTAACCCCAGCATACTCCCTAGACTCTAACCCCAGCATACTCCCTAGACTCTAACCCCAGCATACTCCCTAGACTTTAACCCCAGCATACTCCCTAGACTCTAACCCCAGCATACTCCCTAGACTCTAACCCCAGCATACTCCCTAGACTCTAACCCCAGCATACTCCCTCTAACCCCAGCATACACCCTAGACTCTAACCCCAGCATACTCCCTAGACTCTAACCCCAGCATACTCCCTAGACTCTAACCCCAGCATACTCCCTAGACTCTAACCCAGCATACTCCCTAGACTCTAACCCCAGCATACTCCCTAGACTCTAACCCCAACATACTCCCTAGACTCTAACCCCAGCATACTCCCTAGACTATAACCCCAGCATACTCCCTAGACTCTAACCCCAGCATACTCCTAGACTCTAACCCCAGCATACTCCCTAGACTCTAACCCCAGCATACTCCCCTAGACTCTAACCCCAGCATACTCCCTAGACTCTAACCCCAACATACTCCCTAGACTCTAACCCCAGCATACTCCCTAGACTTTAACCCCAGCATACTCCCTAGACTATAACCCCAGCATACTCCTAGACTCTAACCCCAGCATACTCCCTAGACTCTAACCCCAGCATACTCCCTAGACTCTAACCCCAACATACTCCCTAGACTCTAACCCCAGCATACTCCCTAGACTCTAACCCCAGCATACTCCCTCTAACCCCAGCATACTCCCTCTAACCCCAGCATACTCCCTCTAACCCCAGCATACTCCCTCTATCCCCAACATATCCTCCAGACTCTAACCCCAGCATACTCCCTAGACTCTAACCCCAGCATACTCCCTAGACTCTAACCCCAGCATACTCCCTAGACTCTAACCCCAGCATACTCCCTCTAACCCCAGCATACTCCCTCTAACCCCAGCATACTCCCTCTATCCCCAACATATCCTCCAGACTCTAACCCCAGCATACTCCCTAGACTCTAACCCCAGCATACTCCCTAGACTCTAACCCCAGCATACTCCCTAGACTCTAACCCCAGCATACTCCCTAGACTCTAACCCCAGCATACTCCCTAGACTTTAACCCCAGCATACTCCCTAGACTCTAACCCCAGCATACTCCCTAGACTCTAACCCCAGCATACTCCCTAGACTCTAACCCCAGCATACTCCCTAGACTCTAACCCCAGCATACTCCCTAGACTCTAACCCCAGCATACTCCCTAGACTCTAACCCCAGCATACTCCCCTAGACTCTAACCCCAGCATACTCCCTAGACTCTAACCCCAGCATACTCCCTAGACTCTAACCCCAGCATACTCCCTAGACTCTAACCCCAACATACTCCCTAGACTCTAACCCCAGCATACTCCCTAGACTTTAACCCCAGCATACTCCCTAGACTATAACCCCAGCATACTCCCTAGACTCTAACCCCAGCATACTCCCTAGACTCTAACCCCAGCATACTCCCTAGACTCTAACCCCAGCATACTCCCTCTAACCCCAGCATACTCCCTCTAACCCCAGCATACTCCCTCTAACCCCAGCATACTCCCTAGACTCTAACCCCAGCATACTCCCTCTAACCCCAGCATACTCCCTAGACTCTAACCCCAGCATACTCCCTAGACTCTAACCCCAACATACTCCCTAGACTCTAACCCCAGCATACTCCCTCTAACCCCAGCATACTCCCTAGACTCTAACCCCAGCATACTCCCTAGACTCTAACCCCAACATACTCCCTAGACTCTAACCCCAGCATACTCCCTAGACTCTAACCCCAGCATACTCCCTAGACTCTAACCCCAGCATACTCCCTAGACTCTAACCCCAGCATACTCCCTAGACACTAACCCCAGCATACTCCCTAGACTCTAACCCCAGCATACTCCCTAGACTCTAACCCCAACATACTCCCTAGACTCTAACCCCAGCATACTCCCTAGACACTAACCCCAGCATACTCCCTAGACTCTAACCCCAGCATACTCCCTAGACTCTAACCCCAGCATACTCCATAGACTCTAACCCCAGCATACTCCCTAGACTCTAACCCCAACATAACCCCAGCATAACTCTTCATCTTCTGTGGCTGAAATGCCTTCCTCTGTGAGATCTTATTACTGTTTCTTAGCTCTCTCTCTCTTTCTCTCTCTCTCTCTCTCTCTCTCTTTCTCTGTCTCTCTTACTCTGTCTGTCTCTCGCTCTCAATTTTCTGTCTCTCTCTCTCTCTCTCTCTCTCTCTCTCTCTCTCTCTCTCTCTCTCTCTCTCTCTCTCTCTCTCTCTCTCTCTCTCTCTCTCTCTCTCTCTCTCTCTCGCTCTCTCAGAATTGTTCCGAGCTGGGGAAGCGTGCCCCCACTCCGATCCGTGAGAAGGAGGTGACTTTGTGTATGAAGTGCCAGGAGCCGTTCAACTCCATCACCAAGAGACGTCACCACTGCAAAGCCTGTGGACAAGTACGTTTCCAATCAAATCATGTTGTTATGTACATGTGACCTGATGATGTCAGTCAGTCTACTCCTGAGGAAGTAGACCAACTTAATATTAAAAACTCTTGATTTCTAAAAGGATTCATATAATAAAATGGAGTTCTACATTTTCATCAATATTGAGTGAGAGTTGCGCTTCTTCGGACGTTCATGTGGTTTGAGCTGTACCTTGACTCTCATTGGTTGAAACGCTGTCCCCCACAGCCCCCACCCCCGCAGGGGGCCTTTTGCCTTTTGGTAGGCCGTTATTGTAAATAAGAATTTGTCCTTAACTGACTTGCCTGGTTAAATAAAGGTAAAAAATAAATAAAAATGTAACCAGCCAGCGAACTCATTCCATGTCCCCAGTCCTCGGCTCTCTGTCTAACTCTGTTTACTCCATCAATGTCCCCAGTCAACTGCTGAGAAAGTAGGGTTGACTCTCTTGCTCAATACTTAAAAGAGTATATTATATTGATATGCAAAAAAAAGTATGGTCAAATCAAGAGTAAGTTGTGCCTATATATTCTGATGTTGAAGAGGATGCACCTAATCTTCCATCAGTGGCCTGCCGTCAGTGAACTGCTTCTTGTCCCTCACACCTGAGCTCTCTGTGTATCCCAGGTGTAATACTTGTTAACAGTGTTGAGAGATCTAACTCCTCTCTCTGTGTATCCCAGGTGGTGTGTGGAAAGTGTTCAGAGTTCAGGGCCCGTCTGCTCTATGACAACAACAGGGCTAACAGGGTGTGTATCGACTGCTATACCACCCTAGTGGGGGTTCCCCCCTCCCCCGCCAGCCTGACCTGCAGCATAAACAGACGACGGTCAATACTGGAGGTACGTAACAGGATCCTGACTGCTGTAGAAAAAGGGATACTTTGGGATGTTATCTACTTACCCAGAGTCAGATGAACTTGTGGATACCATTTTAATTTATCTTTGTACGGTATGAAGGAAGTTAGAGGGAGTTTCGCAACCCAATGCTAACTAGCAAAACAATGCTAACTAGCGACCCAATGCTAAGTAGCGACCCAATGCTAACTAGCAAAACAATGCTAACTAGCGACCCAATGCTAACTAGCAAAACAATGCTAACTAGCGACCCAATGCTAAGTAGCGACCCAATGTTAACTAGCGTTAGTGCAAAGACTGTAAGTCGATGGGATCAGCTAGCAGGTGATAATAGATAGATTAGAAGACTTGAGGTCAAATACATATCTTTCCATCAGATGCTTGTTGTGCTGGAGGTCCTGCCTGCAGGCCTTGGTCAAATGCATTACCAAACTCAGCCAAATACATGCATTCGTGTCAAATACTTTACACATTTGTAGCTGTACTGAAAAAGTACAAGGGAAGACATGAGGAGACAAAAAGATGAGAAAGAACATTATTCTGGTGTCCTGGAAAATAAGACCAAGCTGCACAACATCAATGGAGAGTGGTCTCTAATGCTGTGTGTGTGTGTGTGTGTGTGTGTGTGTGTGTGTGTGTGTGTGTGTGTGTGTGTGTGTGTGTGTGTGTGTGTGTGTGTGTGTGTGTGTGTGTGTACAGAAACAGGCGTCGGTAGCAGCAGAGAACAGTGTGTTGTGTAGCTTCCTTCACCACATGGAGAAGGGAGCAGGCAGAGGCTGGCAGAAAGCCTGGTTTGTCATCCCAGAGAACGAACCACTGGTGCTGTACATATACGGTGCTCCTCAGGTGAGATGACCTGTTATTACACCCCTATTAACCTGTTATTACACCCCTATTAGACTGTTATTACACCCCTATTAGACTGTTATTACACCCCCATTAGACTGTTATTACACCCCCATTAGACTGTTATTACGCCCCTATTAGCCTGTTATTACACCCCCATTAGACTGTTATTACACCCCTATTAGACTGTTATTACACCCCTATTAGACTGTTATTACACCCCTATTAGCCTGTTATTACACCCCTATTAGCCTGTTATTACACCCCTATTAGACTGTTATTACACCCCTATTAGACTGTTATTACACCCACATTAGACTGTTATTACACCCCTATTAGCCTGTTATTACACCCCTATTAGACTGTTATTACACCCCTATTAGACTGTTATTACACCCCTATTAGACTGTTATTACACCCCTATTAGTCTGTTATTACACCCCTATTAGACTGTTATTACACCCCTATTAGACTGTTATTACACCCCTATTAGACTGTTATTACACCCCTATTAGACTGTTATTACACCCCTATTAGACTGTTATTACACCCCTATTAGACTGTTATTACACCCCTATTAACCTGTTATTACACCCCTATTAGACTGTTATTACACCCCTATTAGACTGTTATTACACCCCCATTAGACTGTTATTACACCCCCATTAGACTGTTATTACACCCCCATTAGACCGTTATTACACCCCTATTAACCTGTTATTACACCCCTATTAACCTGTTATTACACCCCTATTAGACTGTTATTACACCCCCATTAGACTGTTATTACACCCCCATTAGACTGTTATTACACCCCTATTAGACTGTTATTACACACCTATTAGACTGTTATTACACCCCTATTAGACTGTTATTACACCCCCATTAGACTGTTATTACACCCCTATTAGACTGTTATTACACCCCTATTAGACTGTTATTACACCCCTATTAGACTGTTATTACACCCCTATTAGACTGTTATTTCACCCCCATTAGACTGTTATTACACCCCTATTAGACTGTTATTACACCCCTATTAGACTGTTATTACACCCCTATTAGACTGTTATTACACCCCTATTAGACTGTTATTACACCCTATTAGACTGTTATTACACCCCTATTAGACTGTTATTACACCCCTATTAGCCTGTTATTACACCCCTATTAGACTGTTATTACATCCCTATTAGACTGTTATTACACCCCTATTAGACTGTTATTACACCCCTATTAGACTGTTATTACACCCCTATTAGCCTGTTATTACACCCCTATTAGACTGTTATTACACCCCTATTAGACTGTTATTAGACTGTTATTACACCCCTATTAGACTGTTATTACATCCCTATTAGACTGTTATTAGACTGTTATTACACCCCTATTAGACTGTTATTACACCCCCATTAGACTGTTATTACACCCCCATTAGACTGTTATTACACCCCTATTAGACTGTTATTACACCCCTATTAGACTGTTATTACACCCCTATTAGACTGTTATTACACCCCTATTAGACTGTTATTACACCCCTATTAGACTGTTATTACACCCCTATTAGACTGTTATTACACCCCATTAGACTGTTATTACACCCCTATTAGACTGTTATTACACCCCTATTAGACTGTTATTACACCCCTATTAGACTGTTATTACACCCCTATTAGACTGTTATTACACCCCTATTAGACTGTTATTACACCAATATTAGACTGTTATTACACCCCTATTAGACTGTTATTACACCCCATTAGACTGTTATTACACCCCTATTAGACTGTTATTACACCCCTATTAGACTGTTATTACACCCCATTAGACTGTTATTACACCCCTATTAGACTGTTATTACACCCATATTAGACTGTTATTAGACTGTTATTACACCCCTATTAGACTGTTATTACACCCCTATTAGACTGTTATTACACCCCTATTAGACTGTTATTACACCCCTATTAGACTGTTATTACACCCCATTAAACTGTTATTACACCCCTATTAGACTGTTATTAGACTGTTATTACACCCCCATTAGCCTGTTATTACATCCCTATTAGACTGTTATTACACCCCTATTAGACTGTTATTACACCCCATTAAACTGTTATTACACCCCTATTAGACTGTTATTACACCCCTATTAGACTGTTATTACACCCCTATTAGACTCTTATTACACCCCTATTAGCCTGTTATTACACCCCTATTAGCCTGTTATTACACCCCTATTAGACTGTTATTACACCCCTATTAGACTGTTATTACACCCCCATTAACCTGTTATTACACCCCCATTAGACTGTTATTACACCCCTATTAGACTGTTATTACACCCCTATTAGACTGTTATTACACCCCTATTAGACTGTTATTACACCCCTATTAGACTGTTATTACACCCTATTAGCCTGTTATTACACCCCTATTAGACTGTTATTACACCCCCATTAGACTGTTATTACACCCCTATTAGACTGTTATTACACCCCTATTAGACTGTTATTACACCCCTATTAGACTGTTATTACACCCCCATTAGACTGTTATTACACCCCTATTAGACTGTTATTACACCCCTATTAGACTGTTATTACACCCCTATTAGACTGTTATTACACCCCTATTAGACTGTTATTACACCCCTATTAGACTGTTATTACACCCCCATTAGACTGTTATTACACCCCTATTAGACTGTTATTACACCCCTATTAGACTGTTATTACACCCCTATTAGACTGTTATTACACCCCATTAAACTGTTATTACACCCCTATTAGACTGTTATTACACCCCTATTAGACTGTTATTACACCCCTATTAGACTGTTATTACACCCCTATTAGACTGTTATTACACCCCATTAAACTGTTATTACACCCCTATTAGACTGTTATTACACCCCTATTAGACTGTTATTACACCCCTATTAGCCTGTTATTACACCCCTATTAGCCTGTTATTACACCCCTATTAGACTGTTATTACACCCCTATTAGCCTGTTATTACACCCCTATTAGACTGTTATTACACCCCTATTAACCTGTTATTACACCCCTATTAGACTGTTATTTCACCCCTATTAGACTGTTATTACACCCCCATTAACCTGTTATTACACCCCCATTAGACTGTTATTACACCCCCATTAGACTGTTATTACACCCCTATTAGACTGTTATTACACCCCTATTAGACTGTTATTACACCCCTATTAGACTGTTATTACACCCCTATTAGACTGTTATTACACCCCTATTAGCCTGTTATTACACCCCTATTAGACTGTTATTACACCCCCATTAGACTGTTATTACACCCCTATTAGACTGTTATTACACCCCTATTAGACTGTTATTACACCCCTATTAGACTGTTATTACACCCCTATTAGACTGTTATTACACCCCCATTAGACTTAGACTGTTATTACACCCCTATTAGTCTGTTATTACACCCCTATTAGACTGTTATTACACCCCTATTAGCCTGTTATTACACCCTTATTAGACTGTTATTACACCCCCATTAGACTGTTATTACACCCCTATTAGACTGTTATTACACCCCTATTAGACTGTTATTACACCCCTATTAGACTGTTATTACACCCCCATTAGACTGTTATTACACCCCCATTAGACTGTTATTACACCCCTATTAGCCTGTTATTACACCCCTATTAGACTGTTATTACACCCCTATTAGCCTGTTATTACACCCCTATTAGCCTGTTATTACACCCCTATTAGCCTGTTATTACACCCCTATTAGACTGTTATTACACCCCCATTAGACTTAGACTGTTATTACACCCCTATTAGTCTGTTATTACACCCCTATTAGACTGTTATTACACCCCTATTAGCCTGTTATTACACCCCTATTAGACTGTTATTACACCCCTATTAGACTGTTATTACACCCCTATTAACCTGTTATTACACCCCTATTAGCCTGTTATTACACCCCTATTAGACTGTTATTACACCCCTATTAGACTGTTATTACACCCCTATTAGCCTGTTATTACACCCCTATTAGACTGTTATTACACCCCTATTAGCCTGTTATTACACCCCTATTAGACTGTTATTACACCCCTATTAGACTGTTATTACACCCCTATTTGACTGTTATTACACCCCTATTAGCCTGTTATTACACCCCTATTAGCCTGTTATTACACCCCTATTAGACTGTTATTACACCCCCATTAGACTTAGACTGTTATTACACCCCTATTAGTCTGTTATTACACCCCTATTAGACTGTTATTACACCCCTATTAGCCTGTTATTACACCCCTATTAGACTGTTATTACATCCCTATTAGACTGTTATTACACCCCTATTAGACTGTTATTACACCCCTATTAGACTGTTATTACACCCCTATTAGACTGTTATTACACCCCTATTAGACTGTTATTACACCCCTATTAGACTGTTATTACACACCTATTAGACTGTTATTACACCCCTATTTGACTGTTATTACACCCCTATTAGACTGTTATTACACCCCTATTAGACTGTTATTACACCCCCATTAGACTGTTATTACACCCCTATTAGACTGTTATTACACCCCTATTAGACTGTTATTACACCCCTATTAGACTGTTATTAGACTGTTATTACACCCCTATTAGACTGTTATTACACCCCTATTAGACTGTTATTACACCCCTATTAGACTGTTATTACACCCCTATTAGACTGTTATTACACCCCTATTAGACTGTTATTAGACAGTTATTACACCCCTATTAGACTGTTATTACACCCCTATTAGACTGTTATTAGACTGTTATTACACCCCTATTAGACTGTTATTACACCCCTATTAGACTGTTATTACACCCCCATTAGACTTAGACTGTTATTACACCCCTATTAGCCTGTTATTACACCCCTATTAGCCTGTTATTACACCCCTATTAGACTGTTATTACACCCCTATTAGACTGTTATTACACCCCTATTAGACTGTTATTACACCCCTATTAGACTGTTATTACACCCCTATTAGACTGTTATTACACCCCTATTAGCCTGTTATTACACCCCTATTAGACTGTTATTACACCCCTATTAGCCTGTTATTACACCCCCATTAGACTGTTATTACACCCCTATTAACCTGTTATTACACCCCTATTAGACTGTTATTACACCCCTATTAGACTGTTATTACACCCCTATTAGCCTGTTACTACTCCCCTATTAGCCTGTTATTACACCCCTATTAGACTGTTATTAGACCCCTATTAGACTGTTATTACACCCCTATTAGCCTGTTATTACACCCCCATTAGACTTATTACACCCCTATTAGCCTGTTATTACACCCCTATTAGACTGTTATTACACCCCTATTAGACTGTTATTACACCCCTATTAGCCTGTTATTACACCCCTATTAGACTGTTATTACACCCCTATTAGACTGTTATTACACCCCTATTAGCCTGTTATTACACCCCTATTAGCCTGTTATTACACCCCCATTAGACTGTTATTACACCCCTATTAACCTGTTATTACACCCCTATTAGACTGTTATTACACCCCTATTGGCCTGTTATTACACCCCCATTAGACTGTTATTACACCCCTATTAGACTGTTATTACACCCCTATTAGACTGTTATTACACCCCTATTAACCTGTTATTACACCCCTATTAGACTGTTATTACACCCCTATTAGACTGTTATTACACCCCCATTAGACTGTTATTACACCCCTATTAGACTGTTATTACACCCCTATTAGACTGTTATTACACCCCTATTAGACTGTTATTACACCCCTATTAGACTGTTATTACACCCCTATTAGACTGTTATTACACCCCCATTAGACTGTTATTACACCCCTATTAGACTGTTATTAGACTGTTATTACACCCCCATTAGACTGTTATTACACCCCTATTAGACTGTTATTACACCCCTATTAGCCTGTTATTACACCCCTATTAGACTGTTATTACACCCCTATTAGACTGTTATTACACCCCTATTAGCCTGTTATTACACCCCTATTAGACTGTTATTACACCCCTATTAGACTGTTATTACACCCCTATTAGACTGTTATTACACCCCTATTAGACTGTTATTACACCCCTATTAGACTGTTATTACACCCCTATTAGACTGTTATTACACCCCTATTAGACTGTTATTAGACTGTTATTACACCCCCATTAGCCTGTTATTACATCCCTATTAGACTGTTATTACACCCCTATTAGACTGTTATTACACCCCTATTAGACTGTTATTACACCCCTATTAGACTGTTATTACACCCCCATTAGACTGTTATTAGACTGTTATTACACCCCTATTAGACTGTTATTACACCCCTATTAGACTGTTATTACACCCCTATTAGACTGTTATTAGACTGTTATTACACCCCTATTAGACTGTTATTACACCCCCATTAGCCTGTTATTACACCCCTATTAGACTGTTATTACACCCCCATTAGCCTGTTATTACACCCCTATTAGACTGTTATTACACCCCCATTAGACTGTTATTACACCCCTATTAGCCTGTTATTACACCCCTATTAGACTGTTATTACACCCCCATTAGCCTGTTATTACACCCCTATTAGACTGTTATTACACCCCATTAGCCTGTTATTACACCCCTATTAGACTGTTATTACACCCCCATTAGCCTGTTATTACACCCCTATTAGACTGTTATTACACCCCCATTAGACTGTTATTACACCCCTATTAGCCTGTTATTACACCCCTATTAAACTGTTATTACACCCCTATTAGACTGTTATTAGCCTGTTATTACACCCCTATTAGACTGTTATTACACCCCTATTAGACTGTTATTACACCCCTATTAGCCTGTTATTACACCCCTATTAGCCTGTTATTACACCCCTATTAGACTGTTATTACACCCCCATTAGCCTGTTATTACACCCTATTAGACTGTTATTACACCCCCATTAGCCTGTTATTACACCCCTATTAGACTGTTATTACACCCCCATTAGCCTGTTATTACACCCCTATTAGACTGTTATTACACCCCCATTAGCCTGTTATTACACCCCTATTAGACTGTTATTACACCCCCATTAGACTGTTATTACACCCCTATTAGCCTGTTATTACACCCCTATTAGACTGTTATTACACCCCCATTAGCCTGTTATTACACCCCTATTAGACTGTTATTACACCCCCATTAGACTGTTATTACACCCCTATTAGCCTGTTATTACACCCCTATTAGACTGTTATTACACCCCCATTAGCCTGTTATTACACCCCTATTAGACTGTTATTACACCCCCATTAGCCTGTTATTACACCCCTATTAGACTGTTATTACACCCCCATTAGCCTGTTATTACACCCCTATTAGACTGTTATTACACCCCCATTAGACTGTTATTACACCCCTATTAGCCTGTTATTACACCCCTATTAAACTGTTATTACACCCCTATTAGACTGTTATTAGCCTGTTATTACACCCCTATTAGACTGTTATTACACCCCTATTAGACTGTTATTACACCCCTATTAGACTGTTATTACACCCCTATTAGACTGTTATTACACCCCTATTAGACTGTTATTACACCCCTATTAGACTGTTATTACACCCCTATTAGACTGTTATTACACCCCTATTAGACTGTTATTACACCCCCATTAGACTGTTATTACACCCCCATTAGACTGTTATTACACCCCCATTAGACTGTTATTACACCCCTATTAGACTGTTATTACACCCCTATTAGCCTGTTATTACACCCCTATTAGACTGTTATTACACCCCTATTAGACTGTTATTAGACTGTTATTACACCCCTATTAGACTGTTATTACACCCCTATTAGACTGTTATTACACCCCTATTAGACTGTTATTACACCCCTATTAGACTGTTATTACACCCCTATTAGACTGTTATTACACCCCTATTAGACTGTTATTACACCCCTATTAGACTGTTATTACACCCCTATTAGCCTGTTATTACACCCCCATTAGACTGTTATTACACCCCTATTAGACTGTTATTAGCCTGTTATTACACCCCTATTAGCCTGTTATTACACCCCTATTAGACTGTTATTAGAACGTTATTAGACTGGTACATATACAGTGCTCCTGAGATCAGTTCAATAATACTTTACCTTGGCTATTATTAGACATGTTATTACATAATTTACTTAAAGACCTGCTATTACACTTGGATTTGGAACATTCAACCAAGTCTATCCTCTCTCTGTGTGACCTCTCTGTCTGTCCTCTCTGTCTGTCCTTTCACTCTGTCCTCTCTGTCTGTCCTCTGTCTGTCCTCTCTGTCTGTCCTCTCTGTCTGTCCTTTCACTCTGTCCTCTCTGTCTGTCCTCTCTGTCTGTCCTCTCTCTCTTTGTCCTCTCTGTCTATCCTCTCTGTCTGTCCTCTCTGTCTGTCCTTTCGCGCTGTCCTCTCTCTCTGTTCTCTCTGTCTGTCCTCTGTCCTCTCTGTCCTGCCCTCTTCCTCCCCTGTGTACCCAGGATGTGAAAGCCCAGCGCTCTGTACCCTTGATTGGCTTTGAGGTCTCCCTTCCTGATTCATGTGACCGCCTGGAACGCCGCTTTGCCTTCAAAATCAGCCAATCACACCTTACTCTCTACTTCAGTGCCGATGGGGAGGAGCTACAGCGCCGCTGGATAGAGGTCCTATCACGCGCAGGGAGAGGGGAGGAGCTACAGGCTCACGGTTCAATTACAGAGGCCCTAGAGGAGGAAGGGGAGGAGACTGCAACCTCGGGAGAGAATACATGATTGGTTAGGAGGCGTACAATCAGTATTAGATCATCTGTTGTCTAAAGACACAAACTACAAACTGTACAGAACATGAGCAGCACACACACACACACACACACACACACACACACACACACACACCTCTGTATTTAATGTCAGTGATCAGTCAGTTGCATGGTAATATCTACAGGTCCGTTTCTCTCAGTCAGTGTATTGCTCATCATCTTGTCAGTGAACCAGTGTTTGCAACAAAAAAAAAAGTAAAGTGTTGCTCTCCTCCTCCTTTCAGAAGATATATCAGAAGCTGAAATGCAGTATACGAAGATGTGTGTCACAGTGAATAGCTTCCCTCCAGTCAGACGTTGACATTGTGTGTCACAGTGAATAGTTTCCCTCCAGTCAGACAGACATTTTACATCTGAGAACAGACTTCCTCCTCCTCACCATTTCTCTCTTTGCCAAATCAATGTTGACAATATGATGTTTATAGCATTGAGTGGTTGCTATTCTGTCTGAGTGTTCTATGGTCCTGAGTGTTCTATGGTCCTGAGTGTTCTATGGTCCTGAGTGTTCTAGGGTCCTGAGTGTTCTATGGTCCTGAGTGTTCTATGGTCCTGAGTGTTCTATGGTCCTGAGTGTTCTATGGTCCTGAGTGTTCTATGGTCCTGAGTGTTCTATGGTCCTGAGTGTTCTATGGTCCTGAGTGTTCTATGGTCCTGAGTGTTCTATGGTCCTGAGTGTTCTATGGTCCTGAGTGTTCTATGGTCCTGAGTGTTCTATGGTCCTGAGTGTTCTAGGGTCCTGAGTGTTCTATGGTCCTGAGTGTTCTATGGTCCTGAGTGTTCTAGGGTCCTGAGTGTTCTATGGTCCTGAGTGTTCTAGGGTCCTGAGTGTTCTAGGGTCCTGAGTGTTCTATGGTCCTGAGTGTTCTATGGTCCTGAGTGTTCTATGGTCCTGAGTGTTCTATGGTCCTGAGTGTTCTATGGTCCTGAGTGTTCTATGGTCCTGAGTGTTCTATGGTCCTGAGTGTTCTATGGTCCTGAGTGTTCTATGGTCCTGAGTGTTCTATGGTCCTGAGTGTTCTATGGTCCTGAGTGTTCTATGGTCCTGAGTGTTCTATGGTCCTGAGTGTTCTAGGGTCCTGAGTGTTCTATGGTCCTGAGTGTTCTATGGTCCTGAGTGTTCTATGGTCCTGAGTGTTCTATGGTCCTGAGTGTTCTAGGGTCCTGATTATTCTAGGGTTCTGAGTGTTTTTAACTCCACAGAAGACAGTAGAAGTCTGATGATACACTACAGTGCTGTTTCTGTTTCCTCAATATGAAATGGCTGTTGTTTGGATGGGAAGGTTGTCGTATCCTATCAGTTACTTCCTTCCTGATGCAATGAGATGGTCCTGAAGGGCTGGACTGGACAGTGTTGGAATGTGATGATGGATGAGGGCTAACTGAGACAGACAGACACACAGACAGACATTGTCAGATAGACAGACTGTAGCTCACAGTACAGATGGCCCCCCTGGCTAAAGAGGGAACAAGATGTCCGTCTGCTACAGCTGCCTCCTCTCTCCCACCCATGCCTGCTGTGGGGGATGTGAAGCTATATCCTTCCACATATGCTGTGGGGGATGTGAAGCTATATCCTTCCACGTCAACTGTGGGGGATGTGAAGCTATATCCTTCCACGTCTGTTGTGGGGGATGTGAAGCAATATCCTTCCATGTCAACTGTGGGGGATGTGAAGCAATATCCTTCCACGTCTGCTGTGGGGGATGTGAAGCAATATCCTTCCACGTCTGCTGTGGGGGATGTGAAGCTACAAACTTCCACATCTGCTGTGGGGGATGTGAAGCAATATCCTTCCACGTCTGTTGTGGGGGATGTGAAGCTATATCCTTCCACGTCTGTTGTGGGGGATGTGAAGCTATATCCTTCCACGTCTGTTGTGGGGGATGTGAAGCAATATCCTTCCACGTCTGTTGTGGGGGATGTGAAGCTATATCCTTCCACGTCTGCTGTGGGGGATGTGAAGCAATATCCTTCCACGTCTGTTGTGGGGGATGTGAAGCTATATCCTTCCACGTCTGTTGTGGGGGATGTGAAGCAAAATCCTTCCATGTCAACTGTGGGGGATGTGAAGCAATATCCTTCCACGTCTGCTGTGGGGGATGTGAAGCAATATCCTTCCACGTCTGCTGTGGGGGATGTGAAGCTACAAACTTCCACATCTGCTGTGGGGATGTGAAGCAATATCCTTCCACGTCTGTTGTGGGGGGATGTGAAGCTATATCCTTCCACGTCTGTTGTGGGGGATGTGAAGCTATATCCTTCCACGTCTGCTGTGGGGGATGTGAAGCAATATCCTTCCACGTCTGCTGTGGGGGATGTGAAGCAATATCCTTCCACGTCTGCTGTGGGGGATGTGAAGCAATATCCTTCCACGTCTGCTGTGGGGGATGTGAAGCAATATCCTTCCACGTCTGTTGTGGGGGATGTGAAGCAATATCCTTCCACGTCTGTTGTGGGGGATGTGTTACATCCCCAAGCTATATCCTTCCTCTCACGTACTCTCTGTCTCCCGGGTCGGCTGTATAGAATTTAGAATTGGGAACTGTCCCTTGTTATGGAAATCAGTTTGCTTAGTTTTCGTACCTGGCTAGATGTTTTGTACGTAGACCTTGGAAAGAGGATGTTGTGTATGCAGGGTAATGCTACTATACCACAGGTGTTTTTTAAAGACTGTTGCGAAATATTTAAAATTCAGAATTTTTTTAGAGGTTTGACACCAACTAAAAAGAGACGTTTCTGGCCCTTTTACACTTAGGAATTGTGTTTTAAAGCTTAAACTAATTCCTCCAAGCCCATGTGATCTCTAGAGCCAGAGTCCAGTCGTTTTTTAATAGAGCCATTTAACCGCTATTTCAATGAAAGCGTTCAAGATATTTAGGACTCTATTCAAAAAGTAAAGCTGAAGCGTTACAGATTCCACGACATACATTTTAAGGTAATTTCCAATTGAGCCGACATATACAGTGAGGGAAAAAAGTATTTGATCCCCTGCTGATTTTGTACGTTTACCCACTGACAAAGAAATGATCAGTCAATAATTTTAATGGTAGTTTTATTTGAACAGTGAGAGACAGAATAACAACAACAAAATCCAGAAAAACGCATGTCAGAAATGTTATAAATTGATTTGCATTTTAATGATGGAAATAAGTATTTGACCCCCTCTCAATCAGAAAGATTTCTGGCTCCCAGGTGTCTTTTATACAGGTAACGAGCTGAGATTAGGAGCACACTCTTAAAGGGAGTGCTCCTAATCTCAGCTTGTTACCTGTATAAAAGACACCTGTCCACAGAAGCAATCAATCAATCAGATTCCAAACTCTCCACCATGGCCAAGACCAAAGAGCTCTCCAAGGATGTCAGGGACAAGATTGTAGACCTACACAAGGCTGGAATGGGCTACAAGACCATCGCCAAGCAGCATGGTGAGAAGGTGACAACAGTTGGTGCGATTATTCGCAAATGGAAGAAACACAAAATAACTGTCAATCTCCCTTGGCCTGGGGCTCCATGCAAGATCTCACCTCGTGGAGTTGCAATGATCATGAGAACGGTGAGGAAACAGCCCAGAACTACACGGGAGGATCTTGTCAATGATCTCAAGGCAGCTTGGACCATAGTCACCAAGAAAACAATTGGTAACACACTACGCCGTGAAGGACTGAAATCCTGCAGCGCCCGCAAGGTCCCCCTGCTCAAGAAAGCACATATACAGGCCCGTCTGAAGTTTGCCAATGAACATCTGAATGATTCAGAGGAGAACTGGGTGAAAGTGTTGTGGTCAGATGAGACCAAAATCGAGCTCTTTGGCATCAACTAAACTCGCCGTGTTTGGAGGAGGAGGAATGCTGCCTATGACCCCAAGAACACCATCCCCACCGTCAAACATGGAGGTGGAAACATTATGCTTTGGGGGTGTTTTTCTGCTAAGGGGACAGGACACCTTCAACGCATCAAAGGGACGATGGACGGGCCATGTACCGTCAAATCTTGGGTGAGAATCTCCTTCCCTCAGCCAGGGCATTGAAAATGGGTAGTGGATGGGTATTCCAGCATGACAATGACCCAAAACACATGGCCAAGGCAACAAAGGAGTGGCTCAAGAAGAAGCACATTAAGGTCCTGGAGTGGCCTAGCCAGTCTCCAGACCTTAATCCCATAGAAAATCTGTGGAGGGAGCTGAAGGTTCGAGTTGCCAAATGTCAGCCTCGAAACCTTAATGACTTGGAGAAGATCTGCAAAGTGGAGTGGGACAAAATCCCTCCTGAGATGTGTGCAAACCTGGTGGCCAACTACAAGAAAGGTCTGACCTCTGTGATTGCCAACAAAGGTTTTGCCACCAAGTACTAAGTCATGTTTCGCAGAGGGGTCAAATACTTATTTCCCTCATTAAAATGCAAATCAATTTATAACATTTTTGACATGCTTTTTTCTGGATTTTTTAAATTTTTATTCTGTCTCTCACTGTTCAAATAAACCTACCATTAAAATGATAGACTGATCATGCCTTTGTCATTGGTCAAACGTACAAAATCAGCAGGGTATCAAATACTTTTTTCCCTCACTGTATGCAGCGTTTGCCGTGAATGCTGTCTCCGCAACGTTGCCTTTAAATTCCAATCACGCTGTAAAGCTAACGACGGCAGATGGAATAGAGCCCTCAGCGCCTGACTGTCAAGAGTCTTTCTGATTCTCTAAAACTGAACCTTTAAAAAGCCCATTGGGCCCCACTGGCTTGAGATTACCTTTACAAAGGCCTCTCTGCCACCCAGTGGGGAAAGATGGCGTTACACGCGGAGCCGCTGCAGAGAGCAGGGAATGAGTTGCCGCTTGTTTGGCTCTGGAGACAGGGTGAGGAGGGGTAGATAGACGACTGTCCATAAGAGCATTTTGCTTTCCAAACATGGCCGTATAGCTGCAGTTTGTTATGTCAGAGATGGTTTATAATAACGTAATAATAGATGTATTAGAGATGGTTTATAATAAGGTAATAATAGATGTATTAGAGATGGTTTATAATAAGGTATTAATAGATGTATTAGAGATGGTTTATAATAAGGTAATAATTGATGTATTAGAGATGGTTTATAATAAGGTAATAATTGATGTATTAGAGATGGTTTATAATAAGGTAATAATAGATGTATTAGAGATGGTTTATAATAAGGTAATAATTGATGTATTAGAGATGGTTTATAATAAGGTAATAATTGATGTATTAGAGATGGTTTATAATAAGGTCTTAATGAAGCCCTCGTACTCTAAGCGTCTTTGAGAACATTTCACATTTACATTTTAGTCATTTAGCAGACGCTCTTATCTTGTGCGCCGCCCCCCATGGGTCTCCCGGTCGCAGCCGGCTACGACAGAGCCTGGAACGTCTTCTCCATCTCAGCTGATGGGCATGGGTATGTGGTTGTGTTGTTGTGTGAGTGTGTGTGAGAGGGAGCATGGCGTGTTGACAGGTTTACAATACAGAGAAAGAATGACGGAAAGGACAGGAATAGCTTCTAACCCAGTGGTATCTCTGACTTTATGACAGTGTTTTGATAGTTATACTGAGTACAGAATTATGATATATATATATATATATATGAACCAGAAAAAGTTGATTTGTTAGATGTTTTTGATGAATCAGGATCGTGTTTGTGTGTGTTCACACCAATGAAAGGAGTTCAACGAAAAATGAAACATTTTAAATGCATTTGTATTGTAAATATAATTTATTCTCCTCCCGGCCCAGTTTTGTGGGTGAGGTGTAGGCCTATAGGTGTTATTTCTGTCATGTTGGTGCAGTCTAGATTGGACTTCAGGTTATCCTGGTTGTACTGAACTTCACCATGACCACTACAGTACTCCCCGTCTAAAGAGAATGATGTTGTGATGATGTCACAACAGAAAGGAATCGATACTATAGCCTGGTGTCACAACAGAAGGGAATCGATACTATAGCCTGGTGTCACAACAGAAGGGAATCGATACTATAGCCTGGTGTCACAACAGAAGGGAATCGATACTATAGCCTGGTGTCACAACAGAAGGGAATCGATACTATAGCCTGGTGTCACAACAGAAGGGAATCGATACTATAGCCTGGTGTCACAACAGAAGGGAATCGATACTATAGCCTGGTGTCACAACAGAAGGGAATCGATACTATAGCCTGGTGTCACAACAGAAGGGAATCGATACTATAGCCTGGTGTCACAACAGAAGGGAATCGATACTATAGCCTGGTGTCACAACAGAAGGGGATCGATACTATAGCCTGGTGCCAGATCTATTTGTGCTGTTTACAGACTCATCCGTGACAAGGTCCGTACGAGTTGGCAAAGGCAGCACCAACAGATCTGGGACCAGGCTAAACTGACACATTGTCTTTGATCTCAGTCCCAAACTAGTAACCAACGTGGTGATCGATGGATGGGATGAAAAGTCTGTTTTGAAAATCAGCTGAATAATTGTGTTGGATTGATATTGTTTTCTTCTTCTTGTTGTCTGAAAGAAACATTCAGCATATAGCTTGACTATGGTACAGTAACGCCAGACCAGACCAGACCAGATGGAAGGTGACCTGTTTGTGGTGTCTTGGAACAACTCTGTAGCAATGACCCATAGGAGTTGGTCAAGATAGCACAGTTATACAATGACCCCTATGAATGAGAGATCGTGGTGAATTGTAGCACTTTTATTGATCGGCACTATTTAGTGTTGATGAATGTCTGATTTACATCCACAGACAACAGGACCACGATCGCCTTTCATACTGCCCCCCCCCCGTGGGAATCGAACCCACAACCCTGGCGTTGCGAGCGCCATGCTCTACCAACTGAGCTACACGGGGCCCAATGACTGTATATATGAATGGGCAAAGCAATTGATGGCGTGACACCATTCATTCCAATCTGAAGACTCAATAGCGCATTGAAGTGAAGTGAAGTCAGTTAAGATGGCGTCTCAGCGAGACGTAGTGAAGTCAGTTAAGATGGCGTCTCAGCGAGACGTAGTGAAGTCAGTTAAGATGGCGTCTCACCGAGACGTAGTGAAGTCAGTTAAGATGGCGTCTCACCGAGACGTAGTGAAGTCAGTTAAGATGGCGTCTCACCGAGACGTAACGTGCGCAGTTTGAGCTACTCCAGGAAGTGACGTTGCAGGCTAGCTCAGTGCTGCCCCCTCTCCTTGACTAACTCAAATTGAAGGACGACCGGGGTACTGCAGGCTTCCTTTAGCATCTAAATTATCCTTATTCTTCTGTGTGCAATAAAAAAAAAAATCGGTTCGAGGACATATATCTGGTGTATTAGAAGCAATTATTGGTCCAGTGACTGTCTTCGAAAAAAGTGTTTTATTTACACGAAGATTGACCACGAAGATAACATTTCTTTCCATTCACTATAATGGAGGATCCTGTTTTTTGCTAACAATGCCTGTGGTACTGTGGTCTGCCTTGAACTTCTGTGGCTTTAATGAGAGGGGGCAGTCATTCTCCTGTGGTCTGCACACATAACAAGACTGTCGATAAAGTTTTACAAACTAGTATGCTGGGAAATCTACTTCCTGCTAGGATGTCTCACTGGATGTATAAATGTGAAGCATCCGGTGAAGCGTCTTCTCCCACGGGTGGGCAGTGGGAGAAGATGGAACAAGATGGATTTTGGCCGACATTCTGCACATTTTCTCATCGATTTAAACATTTGATCTCAATACAGTTTTCTGTTCCCAAAACTAGAATCCGTTATGAACAGAGTGGACTAAGTTTTGTAGACTTTACCCTTTACAAAAGTTTTTAAAAATCGCGCTGTTTAGAAGTAGTGTAAGGCCGAATTGAGTTATTACACACGCGCACTTCACAGAGTAGGCATCTGAAGTCTCTAAGACACTTTAGTCATCACATTTGTGCACAAAACAGCCAACATGTCTCCACCCGCCCCCCCCACCCAGCCAACATGTCTCCACCCCCAACCTCCCACCCCCCCACCCAGCCAACATGTCTCCACCCCCAACCTCCCACCCCCCACCCAGCCAACATGTCTCCACCCCCAACCCCCCCACCCAGCCAACATGTCTCCACCTCCTGGCATCTGCCAAACCCAGATTTGTCCGTCAGACTGCCAGATGATGAAGCGTGATAACGTGTTTCCATCGCTCCAGAGTCAAATGGCGGCAAGCTTTACACCACTCCAGCCGACGCTTGGCATTGCGCATGGTGATCTTAGGCTTGTGTACGGCTGCTCGGCCATGGAAAACCATTTCATTAAGCTCCTGACAAACAGTTATTGCGCTGTCACTGCTTCCAGAGGCAGTTTGGAAGTCGGTAGTGAGTGTTGCAACTGAGGACAGACGATTTTTAGCTTCAGCACTCGGCAGTCCCGTTCAGTGAGCATGTGTGGCCTACCACTTCGAGATTGCATGGCGGTGTGCTCGATTTTATACACCTGTCAGCAACGGGTGTGGCTGAAATAGCCGAATCCACTCATTTGAAGGGGTGTCCACATACTTTTGTGTATATATAGTGTACTGAAGACATTGGCTCCAATCTAGGTTGGTTATTTAGATTTTGAAAACATTAACAACTAAGGAAGAATGCTTCACTTCTCGCATAGACTCCTCTATCCCCAAACCCCGGCCCTGTCTGATTGGTCGGTTTCACAAGCGTTCCCGGAAGTCTCCGATATTGCGCCTCTGGGTTCAGAAACTGTGATTTTATGTTACTGCTTTTGCCAAAGTATATTTAGGGTACTACGATACGATTTGAGGCTTTCAGTCCATATTTATATGTCTTTATTTGTGTTTTTTTTTAATCTGTTTTGTATTTATTTAAAAAAAACAAAATGTACTCCAAATAATTGTTTTAACTTACCTGTGGTGCCGGGTAATATTGACCGGTCTGACATGGTAGGCGGCAGGTAGCCTGGTGGTTAGAGCGTTGGGATACTTCTAGAATATATTCAGTAGTTCTACAAATCCTGTAGCTACTTTTCCCATGATGCATGCTGAATTTGGATTACATTTGGGATTTTGTTTGTTGCACCAAAACTCCCTGTACTGTGTTGTTTACCAACTGAGCGCCATGTCCAGCTTTTCACAACGCTCTCATTGCCACTTCAGAACTAAAATTATATAAGATACTTTTCTTCTTTTTTTTCTTTTTTTATACGGATTCATTTCCCAATACTTCCAAATATGTTGTTGAACTGTATTGTAAAATATGATTCTGCTTGTTACATGCAAGGGTGTAAGAATAGAGGTACTCAATCATTCAAAGACACCTGCTGTGTGCCTATGTGTGAAGATCGGGAATCTGCAATGTTTGGGGATTTTTACCAACAATCTTTACTACAATATACATACTTAAAAAGTGTCTTTCCTTGAAATCTACTGGAACTTGTTGGACCATTCTCCGAAATAATGAAACATACAAACATGTTACAGACGTGACGTGAGTGTTACTGTAACTATGGGTATACAGTACAAACATGTACAAAAGTGTACACGCGTAAACAATGTAAACAGTGTTATGTAGGGGATAGGGTGCCGTTTCACCCTAGGTCTCTATGTAGGGGATAGGGTGCCGTTTCACCCTAGGTCTCTATGTAGGGGATAGGGTGCCGTTTCACCCTAGGTCTCTATGTAGGGGATAGGGTGCCGTTTCACCCTAGGTCTCTATGAAGGGGATAGGGTGCCGTTTCACCCTAGGTCTCTATGTAGGGGATAGGGTGCAGTTTCACCCTAGGTCTCTATGTAGGGGATAGGGTGCCGTTTCACCCTAGGTCTCTATGTAGGGGATAGGGTGCCCTTTCACCCTAGGTCTCTATGTAGGGGATAGGGTGCCGTTTCACCCTAGGTCTCTATGTAGGGGATAGGGTGCCGTTTCACCCTAGGTCTCTATGTAGGGGATAGGGTGCCGTTTCACCCTAGGATCTTGTTACAGTGAAACAGACGGAAGCTTTTTGAAATATATTAGTCTTGTTAAGCCAAACATTCTAAGTCATAATGTGGCACAATTATTTCCTATTTTCATGAATTCCAAAACTGTATATGTTATGTTTTATTGTCAACAGGAATGAGTATTACTGTAATTGTTATTATGATTATTGTTTATGCCTATTATTAATATTAGTGGCAGGCCACTGGGTAACATTGTATGTTGATATCCCAATGAAATCTGTGCAAGATAATGATGAAATGTTTATGAGTTTAAAAATAAATAAAAAGGAAGACTATGTGTCATTATGGTTGTTGTTCTGTGAAACACTGATATGGTTTTTACCCATGCACTCCATGTACATACTGCCATATATCCACCTCTGATCTGCACTGGAACGCAACGGCCATCAGCAATATTTCCTATTTATAAGGATGCAAAAGCACGCATCGGGCCTGGCTAGCCAGTGCAGGACCAACTAGATGTCCTTAGCCAATCCAGAGGGTGCACGATCAGCTCATGTACAGAGTGTGGGGTAAGTGAGCACCAGTTGATTGGCTGAGATCACGGGGCTGCGCTGATCACTATCTCCTCATGTGAGGAGAGGTAGACTCAGCCCAGCCAGCCAAACATAAACAAGTAGAAATGTGAAAGTGACCTGCAGCGCCATCTTGTAGTATACATTTTCTACGCCGATATTCGTTAAAAATAGAGCGTCGTCATGTTTTGGTCATGGATTTTAAAAAAGCACATGGATAGCTCCGACTGAAAAAAAAAAAAAAAAAAGGTTTGAACGGTCATCTAACTTGGAAACTCTGGCATTCTAGAACTCTAACTCCTGAAGATCACTGACGTCGTAATTTGGCCTAGTCCCCCCCACAACACTTTCACCCAGCTCTCCTCTGAATCATTCAGATGTTCATTGGCAAACTTCAGACGGCCCTGTATATGTGCTTTCTTGAGCAGGGGGACCTTGCGGGCGCTGCAGGATTTCAGTCCTTCACGGCGTAGTGTGTTACCAATTGTTTTCTTGGTGACTATGGTCCCAGCTGCCTTGAGATCATTGACAAGATCCTCCCGTGTAGTTCTGGGCTGATTCCTCACCGTTCTCATGATCATTGCAACTCCACGAGGTGAGATCTTGCATGGAGCCCCAGGCCGAGGGAGATTGACAGTTATTTTGTGTTTCTTCCATTTGCGAATAATTGCACCAACTGTTGTCACCTTCTCACCAAGCTGCTTGGCGATGGTCTTGTAGCCCATTCCAGCCTTGTGTAGGTCTACAATCTTGTCCCTGACATCCTTGGAGAGCTCTTTGGTCTTGGCCATGGTGGAGAGTTTGGAATCTGATTGATTGATTGCTTCTGTGGACAGGTGTCTTTTATACAGGTAACAAACTGAGATTAGGAGCACTCCCTTTAAGAGTGTGCTCCTAATCTCAGCTCGTTACCTGTATAAAAGACACCTGGGAGCCAGAAATCTTTCTGATTGAGAGGGGGACAAATACTTATTTCCCTCATTAAAATGCAAATCAATTTATAACATTTTTGACATGCGTTTTTCTGGATTATTTTGTTGTTATTCTGTCTCTCACTGTTCAAATAAACCTACCATTAAAATTATAGACTTATAGATCATGTCTTTGTCAGTGGGCAAACGTAGAAAATCAGCAGGGGATCAAATACTTTTTCCCTCACTGTATGTCTCACACATTGAAAAGTACTGCTTTTATTTTTCTAATCAAGTCAGCGTGTTAACTTTTCAACTATGCTGCCTTCAAATAGTTTTGGAATCTGAGCATCCGTGAAATTTAACATCACGTCATGTGACCCGTGGCACATTGAAGCATATGATTGGTCTAGTTATGTAAGAAGGAATCAAGGGGATTGGATGCACATATTTAAAAAATATATATATTAGCATACTTTACATTTCATCCCGCCAAATAATCTTAAAGTAACAAAGTCGTCGAATTTTGAGTGTTGTTTTTATTTTCCACCCTGGTGTCACGGTTTCGGCCGAGGCTGCTCCTCCTCCTGGTTCGGGCAGGCTTCGGCGGTCGTCGTCCCCGGAGTACTAGCTGCCACCGATCTATGTTTCATGTTCGTTTGGTTTTGTCTGGATGTTGTACACCTGTGTCTTGTTAGTCCTCGTTAGTGTCCTATTTAGTTCTCGTTGTGTGTGCTTGTCGTTGTGTGTGATTGCGCTTCTGTTTTGTGTTTGTAGCTACATTTTCCCTCCAGTGTTTTGGAGAGGTTATTTTGCACATGTTTGTGCGCCGTTTGTTTTGTCGCCTGTGTGCGCCGTGTATTCGCCTTCGGGCTTATGTTGCTTCTGTCTTTTATATATATT
This sequence comes from Coregonus clupeaformis, assembly GCF_020615455.1. Taxonomy (NCBI): domain Eukaryota; kingdom Metazoa; phylum Chordata; class Actinopteri; order Salmoniformes; family Salmonidae; genus Coregonus; species Coregonus clupeaformis. The sequence continues at coordinate 5,930,094 of NC_059215.1, forward strand.
GCACTAAAGCCTTTGGACTGAGCCTCTGCGTCCTGCGCATGATTCATACACCACACCCACCTTCAGCACGCCTTGACACCTGGTCATAGGCCACGTCAAAATGCGTAGAATTGCAGGACATAAGCTTTAAAACAGTAACATTTTACTGGGGTGGACCCCCGTCTAGGTGTTGTGCCAGGGGGGCAAATCTCACTCCAAGCTTTCTTAAATGTATATATAAAGCCCTTTTTACATCAGCAGATGTCACAAAGTGCTATACAGAAACCGAGCCTAAAACCCCAAACAGCAAACAATGCAGATGTAGAAGCACGGTGGCTAGGAAAAACTCCCTAGAAAGGCAGGAACATAGGAAGAAACCTAGAGAGGAACCAGGCTCTGAGGGGTGGCCAGTCCTCTTCTGGGTGGAGATTAAGGCCAGATCGTTCTTCAAGATGTTCAAACGTTCATAGATGACCAGCAGGGTCAAATAATAATCACAGTGGTTGTAGAGTGTGCAACAGGTCAGTACCTCAGGAGTAAATGTCAGTTGACTTTTCATAGCTGAGCATTCAGAGGTCGAGACAGCAGGTGCGGTAGAGAGAGAGAGAGAGTTGAAAACATCAGGTCCAGGACAAGGTAGCACGTCCTGTGAACAGGTCAGGGTTCCATAGCCGCAGGCAGAACAGTTGAAACTGGAGCAGCAGCACAACCAGGTGGACTGGGGACAGCAAGAGTCATCAGGCCAGGTAGTCCTGAGGCATGGTCCTACGCCAACGATAACCCCGGACAGGGCCAACCAGGCAGGACATAACCATACCCACTTTACCAAAGCACAGCCCCCACACCACCAGAGGAATATCAACAGACCACCAACCTATTACCCTAAGACAAGGCTGAGTATAGCCAACGAAGATCTCCTCCACCGCACAAGCCCGAGGGGGCGCAAGACCGGACAGGAAGATCACGTCAGTGACTCAACCCACTCAAGTCGAGTATATCGCAAAAAGCCTGTCACGACGTGATGCACCCCTCCTAGAGACGGCATGGAAGAGCACTAGTAAGCCAGTGACTCAGCCCCCGTAATAGGGTCAGAGGCAGAGAATCCCAGTGGAGAGAGGGGAGCTGGCCAGGCAGAGACAGCAAGGGCGGTTCGTAACTCCAGTGCCTTGCCGTTCACCTTCGCACCCCTGGGCCAGACTTTACTCAATCATAAGACCTACTGAAGAGACGAGTCTTCAGTAAAGACTTAAAGGTCGAGACCTAGTCTGCGTCTCTCACATGGATAGGCAGACCATTCCATAAAAATTGAGCTCTATAGGAGAAAGCCCTGCCTCCAGCTGTTTGCTTAGAAATTCTAGGGACAATAAGGAGGTCTGCATCTTGTGACCGTAGCATACGTGTAGGTATATATTTTGGGGCTTCACCATGTTTTATCGAAATGTACAGCTGTGTGTCGTCCACATAGCAGTGAAAGTTGACATTGTGTTTCTGAATGACATCACCAAGAGGTAGAATATATAGAATATACAGGCCTTCATGGTCGAATTGCTGCAAAGAAACCACTACTAAAGGACACCAATAAGAAGAAGAGACCTGCTTCGGCCAAGAAACACGAGCAATGGACATTAGACCGGTGGAAATTTGTCCAAATTGGAGATTTTTGGTTCCAACCGCCGTGTCTTTGTGAGATGCGGTGTGGGTGAACGGATGATCTCCGCATGTGTATTTCCCACCGTAAAGCATGGAGGAGGAGGTGTTATGGCGTGGGTGTACTTTGCTGGTGACACGGTCTGTGATTTATTTAGAATTCAAGGCACACTTAACTAGCATGGCTACCACAGCATTCTGCAGCGATACGCCATCCCATCTGGTTTGGGCTTAGTGGGACTATCATTTGTTTTTCAACAGGACAATGACCCAACACACGTCCAGGCTGTGTACGGGCTATTTGACCAAGAAGGAGAGTGATGGAGTGCTGCATCAGATGACCTGGCCTCCACAATCCCCTGACCTCAACCCAATTGAGATGATTTAGGATGAGTCGGACGGCAGAGTGAAGGAAAAGCAGCCAACAAGTGCTCAGCATATGTGGGAACTCCTTCAAGACTGTTGGAAAAGCATTCCAGGTGAAGCTGGTTGAGAGAATGCCAAGAGTGTGCAAAGGTGTCATCAAGGCAAAGGGTGGCTACTTTGAAGAATCTCAAATCTCAAATATATTTTGATTTGTTTAACACTTTTTTGGTTACTACATGATTCCATATGTGTTATTTCATAGTTTTGATGTCTTCACTATTATTCTACAATGTAAAAATGAGTAAAAATAAAGAAAAACCCTTGAATGAGTAGGTGTGTCCAAACTTTTGACTGGTAGAGTATATATATATACATATAAAATGTAGGAACTCAGTTGGGGTCTCAACTTACTATTGAGAGTTAGAATAGTAGAATAAGCCAGGTGCAAGTTCGAAATTTGGTTGTGCATCAGCAGTGTTTCTCTTGTTATGTCAGTCACTGACAGTCACTCCATTAGCCATGTCAGCTAACAATTTTTAAATTGGAAGTTATTAGTCTAGCCAGTTATCTAAACTTAAGTAATCATGGCCGAATACCGACCGAGCACGAAGGGCATGTGCCCAGGGCCCTGACCTCCAGGGGGCCCTGACCTCCAGGGGGCCCTGACCTCCAGGGGGCCCTGACCTCCAGGGGGGCCCCCATTGATTTGTTAGTCCTTCTCACTCAGATATCATATTAACATGGCATAAGTCATTACAACATGTGAAGAATTGCAGGAAATTAGCTTTAAAACTGCAAAGCTCTCTCCGCCCCATGGCAAAATGTGTAGAATTGCAGGAAACTTGCTTTAGAATTGCAAAAATATATATACGCCCCATGGCAAAATTTGTAGAATTGCAGAAAATTAACTTAAACTTACATTTTTCTCTCCACTACCAAGAAGGGGGCCACAGTCTTTTTTTTTCTACGAGGTGGGGGGCCCCCAACCAAATCTCACTTAGGGCCCTCAAAAGGCTAGAGCTGGCCCTGCACATGCATGATTCTTTACCTTAGTGAAAATCCTGAGGTAGCCTGCTGGATCTTCTGCAAGCACACCTCCAGCACATCTGTAGTCTCCTCACTTACAGTGGGGGAAAAAAGTATTTAGTCAGCCACCAATTGTGCAAGTTCTCCCACTTAAAAAGATGAGAGAGGCCTGGAATTTTCATCATAGGTACACGTCAACTATGACAGACAAAATTAGAAAAAAAATCCAGAAAATCACATTGTAGGATTTTAATGAATTGATTTGCAAATTATGGTGGAAAATAAGTATTTATTTGTACATGAAGTAGGAATTCCACGCCCATTCTCATGCCGTATTATTCTTGGATAAAATGCATAACCACAAGCTGTTGCGTCCAGGAAAACCATTTCCGTTTCTATATTCGGCAAGTTGCTCCCTCTGCCAAACACTTTGCAGCCCAACGATGAGTGGTTGTTCGGTGGAGTGGAACAGTGGTTGGTTCGACAACGACCTCCTGCTGAAGCTCAGACTTGACCAGTCTGTCAACACCGATGCTGTCATTCTCGTCCAGCCTGGTGGTGGAGGCTAGAGAGAGTTGGATGATGCTCCACACATCTTTGGATGATGCTCCACACATCTTTGGATGATGCTCCACACATCTTTGGATGATGCTCCACACATCTTTGGATGATGCTCCACACATCTTTGGATGATGCTCCACACATCTTTTGATGATGCTCCACACATCTTTTGGTGTCAGGTAGGAACATCTATCAGACACACTGTGTTGCCTTCAAAAGCACCTCAGTTGTTGTGCAGTATTGACCTATCCACGTCTCTACCGAATATAATATAATATAAATATAATAATAATAATAATAACATGCCATTTAGCAGACGCTTTTATCCAAAGCGACTTACAGTCATGTGTGCATAAATTTTTACGTATGGGTGGTCCCGGGGATCGAACCCACTACCCTGGCGTTACAAGCGCCGTGCTCTACCAATTGAGCTACAGAGGTTCCCCCACATTGTACAGGAATGCAGCAACGTGTGATCGATGCCATTAATCACATCGTCTGTGTTTTTCTCCAGGTCAGGACCATTGTGGTCAGGAGATGTAGATCGTTGTTTCTGCACCCTGAAGCTGTTGGCTCTCTCACAGATGTAGTGCACATAATCTTTACCTTTTCCTTTTGCTAGTTGAAAATAGTCCCTTGTTAGTGCTGCTTATTTTCTGGAGGTAGTCCTCAATGAAGTACTCTCTCGGCTGTCTCAGAATGTGCATCTCTGTCTCACTCTTGGGTCTTTCTCTTGATGGAGACAGTTGCTCTGTTGGCCTGTATGAAGGTGGTTAAATTAAAGTAAACGAAAACTAGCCTCATCCCTAAAGTAAAGCACACAGTACTTTACTACCACAGTCTCTGGAAGATTTCAAATGATTTCAATTCATTAATACACCTCTCCATTGCACAACATATGATTTACAGATACCTTCATAAGTTTAGTACACTGCCTATTATAACTAAAAACACACTGACATTGAATTGGTATATTAAAACTAATAATAGGATAACATACATGAGTGTACAAAATGTTATGAACACCTGTTCTTTCCATGACATAGACTGACCAGGTGAATCCGGGTGAAAGCTATGATCCCTTATTGATGTCACTTGTTAAATCCACTTCAATCAGTGTAGATGAAGGGGAGGAGACAGGTAAAAAAAAAAAAAAAAATGTAAGCCTTGAGACATGGATTGTGTATGTGTGCCATTCAGAGGGTGAATGGGCAAGACAAACGATTTAAGTGCCTTTGAAAGGGGTATTGTAGTATTTGCCAGGTGCACCGGTTTGAGTGTGTCAAGAACTGCAACGCTGCTGGGTGTTTCACACTCAACAGTTTCTCATGTGTATGAAGGACATCAAATTAAATCAAATGTTATTTGTCACATGCGCCGAATACAACCTTACCGTGTAAATGCTTACTTACAAGCCCTTAACCAACTGTGGGGGAACCTCTATAAGTTCTTCAAAGAACCCCCTTTAATGGTCCCTTGAATAACCTTTTGGGGTTCATTTTTCCCCCCCATTATTATTATTATTATTATTATATTATTAAATCCAAGGGCACCTCGCAAAGCTAGCCAATCAGAAACTAGGGTTTTTAGCAGCGCTGTAAACTGACCAATCAGCGACGCGGAGTAGCAGACTGTTCTGAGTGCAGTTTTTGTTTCCACTTGGTCAATATGACGTCTGCAGTGGCCGGACAGCATTTACCGTGACGCGGCCTCCGCAGAAGTCAGAGCATTCATGCTTCTTGCGCTTCGGAGAGCTGTCATACGCATCCAAAAAAATTGGTCCGCATCGCACCACTCGTAGTGATTCAGGGCTAATCTCTATAGCCATCCAGCTAATTACAAGCAACTTCCTGAACGAAAATCCATTTACATTTTAGTCATTTAGCAGACGCTCTTATCCAGAGCGACTTACAGGAGCAATTAGGGTTAAGCGCCTTGCTCAAGGGCACATCAACAGATTTTTCACCTAGTCGGCTCGGGGATTAGAACCAGCGACCTTTCGGTTACTGGCACTACGCTCTTAACCACTAAGCTACCTGCCATCTATCTCCATTACCTCCCCGATCTCTTTCCAGGAGTTCAAACACATTTTTGTGTCTTTTAAATCCCTACACTAACTCCAAAAAGTTTTGGGAAACTGTAAAGTCCATGGAAAATAAGAGCACTTCCTCCCAGCTGCCCACTGCACTGAGGCTAGGAAACACTATCACCACCGATAAATCTACAATAATCGAGAATTTCAACAAGCATTTTGCTACGGCTGGCCATGCTTTCCACCTGGCTACCACTACCCCGGCCACCAGCTCTGCACCCTCCGCTGCAACTTGCCCATGCCCCCCCGCTTCTCCTTCACACAAATCCAGACAGCTGATGTTCTGAAAGAGCTGCAAAATCTGGACCCCTACAAATCATCTGGGCTAGACAATCTGGACCCTTTCTTTCTAAAACTAGCCGCCGAAATTGTCGCAACCCCTATTACTAGCCTGTTCAACCTCTCTTTCGTAACGTCTGAGATCCCCAGAGATTGGAAAGCTGCCGCGGTCATCCCCCTCTTCAAAGGGGGTGACACTCTAGACCCATATCCATCCTGCCCTGCCTTTCAAAAGTTTTTGAAAGCCAAGTCAACAAACAGATCACCGACCATTTCGAATCCCACCGTACCTTCTCCGCTATGCAATCCGGTTTCCGAGCTGGTCATGGGTGCACTTCAGCCACGCTCAAGGTCCTAAACGATATTATAACCGCGATCGATAATAGAAAGTACTGTGCAGCCGTTTTCATTGACCTGGCCAAGGCTTTCGACTCTGTCAACCACTGCATTCTTATTGGCAGACTAAATAGCCTTGGTTTCTCAAATGACTGCCTCGCCTGGTTCACCAACTACTTCTCAGATAGAGTTCAATGTGTCAAATCGGAGGGCCTGTTGTCTGGACCTATGGCAGTCTCTATGGGGGTGCCACAGGGTTCAATTCTTGGGCCGACTCTTTTCTCTGTGTATATCAATGACGTCGCTCTTGCTGCTGGTGACTCTCAGATCCACCTCTACGCAGACGACACCATTTTGTATACATCTGGCCCTTCATTGGACACTGTGTTAACAAACCTCCAAACGAGCTTCAATTCCATACAACACTCCTTCAGTAGCCTCCAACTGCTCTTAAACACTAGTAAAACTAAATGCATGCTCTTCAACCGAACGCTGCTTGCACCCGCCCACCCGACTAGAATCACTACTCTCGACGGGTCTGACCTAGAGTATGTGGACAACTACAAATATCTAGGTGTCTGGTTAGACTGTAAACTCTCCTTCCAGACTCACATTAAGAATCTCCAATCCAAAGTTAAATCTAGAATCGGTTTCCTATTTCGCAACAAAGCCTCCTTCACTCATGCTGCCAAACATGCCCTCGTAAAACTGACTATCCTACTGATCCTTGACTTCGGCGATGTCATTTACAAAATAGCCTCCAACACTCTACTCAGCAAATTGGATGTAGTCTATCACAGTGCCATCCGTTTTGTCTCCAAAGCCCCGTATAATACCCACCACTGTGACCTGTACGCTCTTGTTGGCTGGTCCTCACTACATATTCGTCGCCAAACCCACTGGCTCCAGGCCATCTATAAATCACTGCTAGGCAAATCCCCGCCTTATCTTAGCTCATTGGTCACCATAGCAACACCCACCCGTAGTCTGCGCTCCAGCGGGTATATCTCACTGGTCATTCCCAAAGCCAACACCTCCTTTGGCCGCCATTCCTTCCAGTTCTCTGCTGCCAATGACTGGAACAAATTGCAAAAATCTCTGAAGCTGGAGACACTTATCTCCCTCACTAACTTTAAGCATCAGTTGTCAGAGCACCTTACCGATCACTGCACCTGTACACAGCCCATCTGAAATTAGCCCGCCCAACTACCTCATCCCTATATTGTTATTTATTTTGCTCATTTGTACCCCAGTATCTCTATTTGCACATCATCTCTTGCACATCTATCATTCCAGTGTTAATACTAATTGTAATTATTTTGCACTATAGCCTATTTTATTGCCTTACCTCCATAACTTGCTAAATTTGCACACTGTATATTATATGTATTTCTGTTGTATTTTTGACTTTGTTTTGTTTTACCCCATATGTAACTCTGTGTTGTTGTTTTTATCGCACTGCTTTGCTTTATCTTGGCCAGGTCGCAGTTGTAAATGAGAACTTGTTCTCAACTGGTTTACCTGGTTAAATAAAGGTGAAATAAAAATAAATAAATAAAAATCATAAAGATGTTTTTTATTTGTGAACTTGTTCTGTTAGCCTTTCGTCAAAGTTCTCCATGTTTGTTGTCAAGGAAGTGAGTTTGTGTTTATACAGGATGTACTGGCCCCACACACCGTCAACCAACCCTCCGCATTGTTACAATGGATCAAGCATAAATGGGCTTTAACGTGATTCAGTGGATGTGTATGGGACATGAAAGCCAATTTATGCTCGCGAAATGCGACGTGGAGGCTCCATACAGGAGGGTGTGATGCAATTGTGGAGCCTCTTGAGGCCAAATCGAGCTCCCTACCGCATCGCTGCGCGCCTCCCAAATGTTGTAACAAAGCGGAGAGCTCCGTATAGCTCCGCATCGACATGATTGGTTGACGGTAGGTGGGGGCGGGCGGGAGGTCCTGTATAAACACAAACTCACTTCCTTGACAACTTCCTTCACAACAGCTCTGCTTCTGGAAGCATGAATGCTCAGGTCGTGTCTAGATCGCATTGAAAAGACTGGTCTAGACGCACAAAAGTTGCTTTGTGGTCTGATTGTGTTCAGATCTGGCTGACCACTTCAGAAGGATGCATTGTGTGCGCAGATTTCTCCTCAGTCTGGACGCAACCAAGCTACCGAACACGCATACAGTGGGCGACGACAGTCATCAGCACTCCTCCCACAAGTCTCCAGAAAACTTGTATTTTGGGACCGAGAGGCACCTTTTCATTATAACGTTGGAGAAAATACGTGTTTGTTGGCCTCATAAATGCTAACCAACAAGCTAATATTTAGGAAAAACTATTTTTTGTTTGGCTAGAGTTGTGCAAACCCTTTTGCAATCCCTTTAGCGTTGCTTGCCATCTTGCTACAGAGGTTATCTGGCTAGCTAGCTACAGTAGTTAGCTACTGCCATCAGTAGTTGTGTTATTATAATATTTTCCCTATTCCACCGTTTGTAGAATGCATACTGGCATTTGAACATAGCACAGGAAATGGGAATCCGGACACGGTAGACACATTTAAATGTAGGTGTAGATGCATGATGATTTCGGAATTCCATGATCATAACTCTATGATCGGAATAGAAAAGCTGCATGAACTGTCAAGTCTAGACATTGCCTGATTTATGCAGAAGCCGCATCACAGTAAACGCTGTAAAAACCAATTTATGCTTAATCCGAAATGTGGTCGTAAGTTTTTATTATGGAGGGTGTGACGCAATCGCGGAGCCTCCAGAGTCATGCAGAGGCCAAATCAAGCTCCACACCGCATCGCCATGCACCTCTCAAATTTTGTAACAATGCGGAGGGCTCCGTATAGCTCTGCATTGACATGATTGATTGACGTTTGGTGAGGGCGGGAGGTCCATTATTCACAATAACTCCGCTAAGTAGAAGAAGTATGAAAGCCCTGACGTCTGCGGAGGCTGCATCACATTAAACTATGTATGGCCAATGCCGAGTGCAGACGTCAGATTGACCAGGCGGAACATTTAATTGGCTAACGTTTCTTTCTGCCCCCTCAAAAGTTCAACCCTCTGAACTTTTTTTGTCAGTGAAAACAGATGGACATTTTCTGGATAGGGACGTGTCATCTCCGCTGACCGTCAACGTACGACTCCCATTGAAAAAGCATCGGCAATCACGGATACAGATAAAAATCAACGTGCCAGTTTGGCCACGCACTCATTCATTGAGGCGTTTGTGCGGTGATAGTCTCTCTCTCTGGGTGGTATCTGTATCGATTCTCGGACTTGCTACTGTCTTTGTAGCAACTCAGGAATCGACTTGGTAGAGATAATGTCTACCTTTAACCAGGGGCAGAACGGCGACGAAACGTGGAAACAGCAGACCGTGTTCGTCATTCTAGACTCGTCTGAAGCTGTGAATTTGATCAGGTGAGTCAGATACAGAACAGAATAGATAACTATTCATTTGGTTATAGTGTTCTATCCATCATCTCCTTTTAGGTCAGATCGACTAGGCTACTCATCAAACTGAACCAGTACCTGAGTTTGAGGAGACAATGAATATGACAAGATCTCCTCTAATGTCCAGGATCCTTCAATTCAAAAGTCCCCATAAACCAGCTCTGCAAAAGTTAATAATGTCAAAATACGTTCCGTACTCATCAAAATATGGAGTTTCGTAGAGCACCTATCGTCATACTGCGGGTTACGCACGGTATGTGCTTCCAAAAAAACGTCTAAGTGAATTGTTTCTGACCAAGTGCGCATGCGCCAAATCCACCTTCGGCAACTCCAATAAAATGACTCATTACTGCCTCGCACAGGTCGGCTGACCCAGCAGCAGTAGGCCTGGACCTACGCTAAGCTGAAATATCATTTTATTTAGACCTTTTAAAATATATATAGTAAATACCGGACATAACGGTAGTAATGACGATAGTTGCTCTGCGCAACTCCATATTTTGATAAGTTCCGAACGTATTTTTACATTATAACGTTTGCAGAGCTGGTTAATGGGACTTTGAATTGAAGGATCCTGGGCGTCAGAGGAGATGTCATCATATTAATTTTCTCCTCAAGCCCAGGTACTGGTTCATCATCAAACCAACGTGAAGAAAGGCGCTAGCTTACTAGGCATTTTGACTTCATTTGTTGAGTAAATGTGCCAGCATTCATCTCTCAGTTAAATATGCAGAGTGTTATTTTAGACAGATGGCACTCTGTCTACTAAGCATGGTAATTAATACACACACACACACAGAGGGGGACAGTAATTCTGCAGAGATGTGTTGGGTGACTAATCTCATCCTGCATTGGGCTTATCTGTTCCCTCCCTAGACAGGATATACAGTGCATTCGGAAAGTATTCAGACCCCTTGACTTTGTCCACATTTTGTTACGTTACAGCCTTATTCTAAAATTTATTCAATTGTTTTCCCCCCTCCCCCCCAATCTACACACAATATCCCATAATGGCAAAGCGAAAACAGGTTTTTAGAAAATGTTGCTAAATTATAAAAAAAAAACATAAAATAAAAATATATCACATTTACATAAGTATTCAGACCCTTTACTCAGTACTTTGTTGAAGCACCATTGGCAGCGATTACAGCCTTGAGTATTCTTGGGTATGACGCTACAAGCTTGGCACACCTGTATTTGGGGAGTTTCTCCCATTCTTCTCCGCAGATCCTCTCAAGCTCTGTCAGGTTGGATCGGAAGCATCGCTGCACAGCTATTTTCAGGTCTCTCCAGAGATGTTTGATCGGGTTCAAGTCCGGGCTCTGGCTGGGCCACTGAAGGACATTCAGGAAGTTGTCCCGAAGCCAATCCTGCGTTGTCTTGGCTGTGTGCTTAGAGTCGTTATCCTGATGGAAAGTGAACCTTCTCCCCAGTCTGAGGTCCTGAGCGCTCTGGAGCAGGTTTTCATCAAGGATCTCTGTACTTTGCTCCGTTCATCTTTGCCTCGATCCTGACTAGTCTCCCAGTCCCTGCAGCTGAAAAACACCCCCACAGGATGATGCTGCCACCACGCTTCACCGTAGGGATGGTGCCAGGTTTCCTCCAGACGTGACGCTTGGCATTCAGGCCAAAGAATTCAATCTTGGTTTCGTCAAACCAGAGAATCTTGTTTCTCATGGTCTGAGAGTCCTTTTGGCAAACTCCAAGCGGGCTGTCATGTGCCTTTAACTGAGGAGTGGCTTCCGTCTGGCCACTCGACCATGAAGGCCACAGAGGAACTCTGGAGCTCTGTCAGTGACCATCGGGTTCTTGGTCACCTCCCTGACCAAGGCCCTTCTCCCCCGATTGCTCAGTTTGGCCGGGCAACCAGCTCTAGGAAGAGTCTTGGTGGTTCCAAACTTCTTCCATTTAAGAGTGATGGAGGCCACTGTGTTCTTGGGGACCTTCAATGCTGCAGAAATGTTTTGGTACCCTTCCCCAGATCTGTGCCCCGACACAATCCTGTCTCTGAGCTCTATGGACAATTCCTTCGACCTCATGGCTTGGTTTTTGCTCTGACATGCACTGTCAACTGTGGGACCTTATATAGACAGGTGTGTGCCTTTCCAAATCATGTCCAATCAATTGAATTTACCACAGGTGGACTCCAATCAAGTTGTAGAAACATCTCAAGGATGATCAATGGAAACAGGATGCACCTGAGCTCAATTTCGAGTCTCATAGCAAAGGGTCTGAATACTTTTGTAAATGTCATATTTCCGGGGTTTTTTCTTCAGTTTTTTTATTTTTTTAAAAATACATTTGCAAAAATGTCTAAACCTGTTTTGTCTTTGTCATTGTGGGGCATTGTGTGTAGGTTGACGAGAAAAGCAAATATATTTAATCCATTTTAGAATAAGGCTGTAACGTAACAACGTGGAAAAAGTCAAGGGCTCTGAATACTTTCCAAATGCACTGTATGTATATCTGCAGACTTACTAGCTACCTTGACCTGAATGTAAAAGCCAAAGTGCATTTGATTCCACACTGCTACAAAGTATCAAGTTTGAGGTCCTGTTATAGTTTAAACAGACCTACTAAACTTGGGATTTGTTATGTTGTATTTTGCAACACTTTCAATGGCCACATGTTGTATAAAAAGGAAAGTTGCTTAATGCCGAGTGATTTTTAAACAGTAGTGATTTACTTTTATTGAGCTATAACATTGGGTGTAATCGACTAGTTAAATTGTAACACTTCTTGAAAGTAAACCAAACTGTATTTTTTTTGTTGTTGGTTCAAAATGGTTTTTAAATCCCTGGCCGGTTGTTGTAATGTAAATCCCTGGCCTGTTGTCCCTACTGTCTCCTCCTGGCTGTTTGTGTGTGCGTGCACGCCTGCCATGCATGTGGACCTTGTTTCTGAGTGGAAATGACTCAGCAGAATTCTCCCCCTTTTTTTATTTTATTTATGACCTTGGCTTCCTGTAGCTAAATGACACCCTGTTCCCTTTTTACAGTGCACTACTTTTGACCAGGGCCCATAAGGTTGTTATTTAGCACTGGCTGAAAACACATCTCCCCATATAACATTACAGAATGTTTGAGTGTACTTTTCCTAATTTCTTTACTCTCTGACATGATTTTATCCCCTCTGGAATGTTGACTGTAGGCTACTGCACTAGCAGCTGGTTTAAACACGTTGTTTCTCTTTCGCTAATGTCCTTTTGCAGACCTATGGTTTTTGTGGTAGCTTTTTTATACAATGGTACGGATTACAGACATAGCTAAATTATCTGAGGGGTATCCTACGAAGCGTGCTAGATCTACTCAGGCTACTTTTTGTGAAGCTAGCCAGCTTCGGTTAGCTTCCCATTCCAGCTCAGCCTTCATCCGTAGCCTACTACGACGGTGGATGTTGCTTATCAGCCTGCGGCACATGCTTGTAACTGCGTGTGGGTCTCGCACATCAGCCTGGTCTCATAGACTAGACGTAAGATAGTACATGTAAATCCGGGACACTCAACTTTAGTATTATATGTTACGTTTGGTACGCTTACATAAGACCGAAGGTTACTTAAGGCATAAACGAAAGGAGGGTGGTATAACGTCTAGCAACCCCAAGGTTGCGTGTTCGAATCTCATCACTGACAATTTTAGCTAATTAGCAACTTCGTAGGATACTCCCTAGGTCATTTAGCTATGTCTGTAATCCGTACCATTATAAATTATATGCAACTACTTGCTACTTTGCAACTACTTAGCATGTTAGCTAACCCTTTTCCAACCCAGCGTTTCCCAAGCTCGGTCCTGGGGACCCCTTGGGTGCACGTTTTGGTTTTTTGCCCTAGCACTACACAGCTGATTCAAAGAATCAACTAAATCATCAAGCTTTGATTATTTGAATCAGCTATGTAGTGCTAGGACAAAAAACAAAACCTGCCCCCCCTTGGGTTTCCCAGGACCGAGTTTGGGAAACAACGCCTTAACCGTTTAACCTAACTCCTAACCCTAAATCCCTAACCCCTAGCCTAGCTAACGTTAGCCACAACAAATTGGAATTGGTAACATACGTTTTGCAAATTCGTAACATATTGTACGAATTGTAATTCGTAACATATCATACGAAATGGATGATGGACAGCCACAAATTAATACATACCATACGAAACGTAATGTATCATACTAAATGGAGTGTCTTGGATTTACGTACAGAATAATTCAAAATGCTCTGAGACCAGGTTGCGCACATGGCTAGTCAAATTATCATTTTAAATTCAGGCTGTAACACAACAAAATGTAGAAGAAGTCAAGGGGTGTGAATACTTTCGGAAGGGCTGTAGATACTATGAACCAGGGATCATCAACTAAATTCAGGCGCAGGCCGGTTTTTTTAGTTTTCTTTTTAGTAAACATTTTTTGTGGTATTTTTAAAATATATTTAGTATTCTTTTTATTCATTTTATTATTTTGTGGTATTTTTTATATAGCGGATGGTCGGGTGGCCGGAACATAATTACAAACATTTGTAGACTACAAATTGGCCACATGAAGCCCAAACAGATATAATGTTTGACTAAAACATAATAAATTCAAACCTTGCTTATATTTGTATATGATCACGTCTCTCTATTATGCGTGGAAATACTTGGGAACAGATTTCCCAAATTAAAATCACTTGGAGATGCTTTTCTGGTGTTTTTACATAATTTTTTTTAGTCCTACAATGAAAATGCAAAAAAATTAATATATATATTTGCTCAGAAAAGATGGGGGGCCAAATAAAACCACCCGCCGGCCAAACCGCGAGCCGCCAGTTGGGGAACCCTGCTATAAACCATCTTTTGATTGCTGAATGTGTCTGCATCAGGGACTCGGGGATGTGGATGCGTTATTGATGTAATGTTAATCAGGTCTTTTGATTTGAACATATGGATTTTTTTTAGTTTTGTAGGGTAGACTACCAAATGTATTGAATTTATGGATAATGCCTTTGCAGTCATTCTGATCTCATTCCCAATGATCAGTGCTTTAGTTTTATGTCGCTGTCCAGCGGTTCTGAATTTGCGATGGGATCCGACTGTTCACGTTTTGTCTAGGCAATAGCCTTTTGATTTGAACATTTTGATACGTTTTGGTGTGTGTGTACTAGACAATTTGATGTAATTTATATATGTTACAGCACTTTGATTTCACTAATAAATATGTTGAAATGGAACCACATTATCTGTTTGTCTTAAGTCCATTTTTACATAGAATAGATGGGCAATATGTTCTACTACTGTATAAGTTTAATATGATAGTCTGCCTATAACCAGCCTGAGTATAACTCCATTCCTATTCTATTCAGTCTAGAGAAATTAATCGAACTGGAAGTGAGCAATTATCAGGCTGGTTAATGTGACGCATGTCTGTTGAATTTGGAAAAATCTACCCGCACTCGGACCCGCCCCACCTACTCAGCCAATCAGGAGCCGCGTCAATACTGCGTTTTTTTTTTTTTACTAAACCGTACGTGCTAAATAGTATGCTGAATAGTATGCGACGATGAGAAAATAGTATGAAGTGTAAGTATGTACTACGCTAGTATGGGTAATCGGACACTTGAATGTAACACAGTTGAATTAGACCGAGAGGTGCGGGACTACTCCCCCGTGTGGCGGTAGGAATGTTCTTATCTCACAAGCCTCCTATTTCTTCTGGAACTCTGCTGATGCCTCTCTCAGCCTACGCAACTAATACGATTTAACAAGACCATTTTCTAGTGTATGACGGACATTCTTTGATTTCCTCTGTAATTGTCGTTTTTATAGCTGTGGCGTGATAATTTTTTGACGGGGAATAGATAAATGTTGATGACGTTACATGTATTTTCTCGGTTGAAACAGGAGCCTCCTCTTTGAGATGACAACCTGGCTTCCTGTTCAACAACATTATAAAACAAGGACATTATTGTTTCTGACAAAGGAATTGTTGTTCTGTTCGTCCATATTGATTTCTGCGTAAACTGAAACGTTTGATCGAATTCTGAGAGTATTGGCCTATTTTCCCACCAAGGACCGAGATGGATGTCCATCGCTCGGTTCCAGGCTAGCACGGGCTGTCAGTTGTTTTCTCCTAAAGGCAAAGGGATGATTGATTTTACTGGTGAGTAGGATATGAATGTTTTCATGTCATAGCGCCATAAAGACTATGAGCTCGGGTTTGGTTTTGTCGTTGCGTGCCATTAGTCTGTGGTGATACTAGAAGCATGGCATCTTGGCGTGGCTTCACTGTTTACATTCTGTGGCTCTCTGGTATCCCGGGTGGGTGGATCTGGTATCCCGGGTGGGTGGATCTGGTATCCCGGGTGGGTGGATCTGGTATCCCGGGTGGGTGGATCTGGTATCCCGGGTGGGTGGATCTGGATCCAGCTCCTTTTTATGACCAGCCTAGGCTACTGAATACATTTTACATTTACGTCATTTAGCAGACGCTCTTATCCGGAGCGATTTACAAATTGGTACCACCTGCTATATTCATATGGATTAGCTACATTAGTTGTATACCGTTTAGTGACCATGCAAATTGTTACATGTTACAAAACTGTCTTCAGAATACAGTAAATTGGATTATCCAGTGAGGGATGTTGTATCACCTACCACTAGCCCATTTAACAGCCTGAATGGGTCCTTCTCACGAAAACTTCCTCTTGAATCACTGAGAGTAGGATCTGTAGTTATCTATTTCAGTATTATTATGTTTTTCATCAGATATTATGTATTTTACCAACATTTTCAAAAAATTATCATTACCATAACAGTTTTTTCAAAGTCCCCCAAAAAGTTCTAAACAAATCCAATATTTCTAATATTTTTTTAAACATTGCTCTCCTAATGAAAAGGCCTTAGTCAAACATAAGACTGAAAAATACAAATATTTCAAATGAAATCATGCAATTATTATAAAATTAAATCAGAAGTTTTTCTCAATTTGAGCTCTTTAGCCGTTTCAGTAATGAGAAGGCCACGTGGGGTAAAGGGGCTGTTGGAGAATAAGAACCTCATTCAGAAGAAATATAAGCAAATAAATTAACTAAGAAGTACACCTCTAGATGATGCATCATGGGGTGAATAAAACTTTTTTTTATTCAAAAACTGATTGGAGTTTTTACACTTGCAAAAAAAGTGTTAGGTAACGAGACACATGTTCGCAGACAATTTGTATGTAATGAATATTATAGTTTAATGTAAACTTCAACTAGTATACCATTACATTTTTTTTTTTTCTGGACAAACTACAGCAACATTTAATCCGGACACATTTCGATAACGAGAATTTGGGTTGAAAATGTACAATGTATTTAAAATAAGACACTTTCTGGAAAAACTAGACATCTTTAGTCCTCAGAAATCATAGTTGATTTTTGCAGGTGCATGATGGTTTTCTAACTCTATATTTTCTACAGACATAAAAAAAAAAAAAAACTGGTTTCATGAGAATCACCCAAATGGAGCTATCGGCTGGTCAGTGCAAAGCAGTTCTGTAACCTGTCAAGTCATGGTTGGCGAGATACTGTCCATTACCTTGTAACACATCTATTCTGCAGGGGTTACTGCACTAATATCTAGTATGCAGGGGTACTGCACTAATATCTAGTATGCAGGGGTACTGCACTAATATCTAGTATGCAGGGGTACAAATGTCCTAGGTGGCAAAGGTGCCGATGGATAATGTCATTTATCGGCGTAGTAACAAATCCCCACATCGCGACCCCAAACTGTTTACACCCCTCTTGTTGGCAGAGAGAACATTTTGCCATTTTTAAAGCTAATTTCCTGCAATTCTCCACATTTTGCCATGTCTTAATGTGTGTTCATATGATACCTGAGTGACTCAACAAAATCAATGAGGGCCCCCTGGGGGGGTCGAGGCCCCTGGACATGTAAACTGGCCATGGTAACTAAGATGTAGAAAGCTGGTAAGCCTAACTTACCCATCTAGCTAACGTAACCAGTCGTTAATCAACTGGGCATTTCTGACAGGTTATAAATAGCTTTCCAAGGTCAGTGAATGACGTAACGAGGAAAAATGCCCATGCAATACCAAATTAACTGCACCTTGTGCAGCCATTCTACTATTACAACTCTCAACAGCAGTAAGTTCAAAGCTGGACTGAGTTCCTAAAAAATATATATATTTCATTATTATAATTTTTTAAAATGGGGATCCCGTGGTCCGTATTGACCCCGTCCGTTCCCGATCCGGACCACAGTCGGCCAGTTGAGTATGGCTGTGCTATGTTATATTGTATTCTGTTCTATCTTGGGCCCAGTCCTTGTTGATGGGAACATCCTGGGCCCAGTCTTTGTTGATGGGAACATCCTGGGCCCAGTCTTTGTTGATGGGAACATCCTGGGCCCAGTCTTTGTTGATGGGAACATCCTGGGCCCAGTCTTTGTTGATGGGAACATCCTGGGCCCAGTCTTTGTTGATGGGAACATCCTGGGCCCAGTCTTTGTTGATGGGAACATCCTGGGCCCAGTCTTTGTTGATGGGAACATCCTGGGCCCAGTCCTTGTTGATGGGAACATTCTGGGCCCAGTCCTTGTTGATGGGAACATCCTGGGCCCAGTCCTCCTTTTCAGTTGATGGAAACATTCTAGAAGAATGTAATGAGCAATGATGTGGAAGTAACATCGCCAGACATTTAACCAGCTACCACCCACCTATCACTATCAATCAGGATATGGTGTGTTTGGCTAGCGTTGTTGTTCTTTTTAGATTTATAATATTTTTTAAATCCCTTTATATAACCAGGTAAGTTAACTGAGAACACATGACTCTTTTACAGCCTTGACCTGAGGAAGAGTTGGAGAAGTGATTGACCTAAAACGTAGCGGTCTGTGTATTCCTATTTATCTGGATGATAATATGGTAATACTACCCAGCATGCGTATGTGATCCCTGCAAGAATTGAACCCTCGACCTTGGTGATGCTAGCACTACACTCTTACAAACTGAGCCACCAACTGGACCACTGTATATCTCTGTGTATTAATGTATATTCCTGACCTGTACTTGTATGTAACGGACCTGTATTTGTATGTAACGGACCTGTACTTGTATGTAACGGACCTGTAGTTGTATGTAACGGACCTGTACTTTTACGTGTTTCCAGTGTGGAACCTCTCCTGCCTGAGTCGGGGATAGAAGTGGACATAGAGGTCAAGAGCGTTCTGTCTGATACCTTCTACCAGCTGAAGAGCCAGGCCTTTACTCAGAGGTGAACACACACACACTGATACACACACATACAGACACACACACACACACACTGATACACACACATACAGACACACACACACTGTTCTAGGTGAGACCAGACACAACATTCATCTCATTACTTTCTCCTTAGTCCATTTTGTAGAGCTGTTTGACATAGCGTGTCTGGTCATGCCTTGCTGGGGGAGAGGCTGAACCCCCCCCCCCTCTCTCTGTCTCTGTCTGTCTGTCTGTCTCTCTGTCTCTGTCTCTGTCTGTCTGTCTGTATTTGTGTGCAGGTCTGTCTGTATTTGTGTGCAGGTCTGTCTGTCTGTCTGTCTGTCTGTATTTGTGTGCAGGTCTGTCTGTCTGTCTGTCTGTCTGTCTGTCTGTCTGTATTTGTGTGCAGGTCTGTCTGTCTGTCTGTCTGTATTTGTGTGCAGGTCTGTCTGTCTGTCTGTATTTGTGTGCAGGTCTGTCTGTCTGTCTGTCTGTATTTGTGTGCAGGTCTGTCTGTCTGTCTGTCTGTCTGTGTGCAGGTTGGGTGTCTGTCTGTCTGTCTGTATTTGTGTGCAGGGTCTGTCTGTATTTGTGTGCAGGTCTGTCTGTCTGTCTGTCTGTATTTGTGTGCAGGTCTGTCTGTCTGTGTCTCTCTCTCTGTATTTGTGTGCAGGTCTGTCTGTCTGTGTCTCTCTGTGTGTGTGTGTGTGTGTGTGTGTGTGTGTGTGTGTGTGTGTGTGTGTGTGTGTGTGTGTGTGTGTGTGTGTGTGTGTGTGTGTGTGTGTGTGTGTGTGTGTGTGTGTGTGTGTGTGTGTGTGAAACTGGGCATCAGGTTACTGCTGTGATCCCCAGTCAGTCTGTCAGTCAGTACCGTGGGACTTTCCACAGTGTATTCACAGTGACTCAGCAAGAATGTGTGTGTGTATAGTATTAGTATCATGAAGGGGAACGTTTCAATGCTATATAGCCAAATATGAGATATCTTCATTTCCACTGTGGAGAGGTTGTGTTCATTTGTTGAAGGTTACAGTAGTAATTTAGACTCACACACAACCTTCGATAGTCATGTTAGTTCAAGCGAGATCATGTTGTGGGAAATTCTGACTGGGAAAGCCCTCCCAGTGTGAAGGTAGGGTGTTGGGTAACCTGATCCCCTTCTCTCCTCTATCCAGGGGCTTCCCTTAGGAAGATGATGTTTACAGCAGACGGTTAGGGTGTAGAGGAGACATATCCCCTGTTGTTGGGTTTAGTGTAGAACCTTCCCAGTGCTTACAGACTCACATAACCTTCCATTGTAATGTTGCTCCAAGGCCAAGCAGGATCTTGTGGGAATTTCTGACTGAGAGACTCTTCCGAGACAGGATTGTGTTGAGGCACAGATCTGGGGAAGGGTACCAAAAAATGTCTGCTGCATTGAAGGTCCCCAAGAACACAGTGGCCTCCATCATTCTTAAATGGAAGAAGTTTGGAACCACCAGGACTCTTCCTAGAGCTGGCCGCCCGGCCAAACTGAGCAATCGGGGGAGAAGGGCCTTGGTCAGGGAGGTGACCAACAACCCGATGATCACTCTGACAGAGCTCCAGAGTTCCTCTGTGGAGATGGGAGAACCTTCCAGAAGGACAACCATCTCTGCAGCACTCCACCAATCAGGACTTTATGGTAGAGTGGCCAGACGGAAGCCACTCCTCAGTAAAAGGCACATGACAGCCCGCTTGGAGTTTGCCAAAAGGCACCTAAAGGACTCTCAGACCATGAGAAACAAGATTCTCTGGTCTGATGAAACCAAGATTGAATTATTTGGCCTGAATGCCAAGCGTCACGTCTGGAGGAAACCTGGCACCATCCCTACGGTGAAGCATGTGGTGGCAGCATCATCCTGTGGGGGTGTTTTTCAGCTGCAGGGACTGGGAGACTAGTCAGGATCGAGGCAAAGATGAACGGAGCAAAGTACAGAGATCCTTGATGAAAACCTGCTCCAGAGCGCTCAGGACCTCAGACTGGGGAGAAGGTTCACTTTCCATCAGGACTACGACCCTAAGCACACAGCCAAGACAACGCAGGAGTGGCTTCGGGACAAGTCTCTGAATGTCCTTGAGTGGCCCAGCCAGAGCCCAGACTTGAACCAGATCGAACATCTCTGGAGAGACCTGAAAATAGCTGTGCAGCGACACTCCCCATCCAACCTGACAGAGCTTGAGAGGATCTGCAGAGAAGAATGGGAGAAACTCCCCAAATACAGGTGTGCCAAGCTTGTAGCGTCATACCCAAGAAGACTCAAGGCTGTAATTGCTGCCAAAGGTGCATCAACAAAGTACTGAGTAAAGGGTCTGAATACTTATGTAAATGTGATATTTCATTTATT
Organism: Coregonus clupeaformis; assembly: GCF_020615455.1. NCBI lineage: Eukaryota > Metazoa > Chordata > Actinopteri > Salmoniformes > Salmonidae > Coregonus > Coregonus clupeaformis. The sequence goes on from NC_059215.1 coordinate 5,951,438, forward strand.
TATTTGTAAATTAGCAACAAATTCTAAAAACCTGTTTTTGCTTTGTCATTATGGGGTATTGTGTGTAGATTGATGAGTGGAGAAAAAAAAACAATTTAATCCATTTTAGAATAAGGCTGTAACGTAACAAAATGTGGAAAACGTCAAGGGGTCTGAATACTTTCCGAAGGCACTGTAAATATGTATATATATTTATTTATTTTAATTATTATATATTTTTTAGGAACTCCGTTGGGTTTTTTAGTTTGGTAAGTTAGTCTAGCGGCTAGCTATCTAAACTTGAAGTAATCATTGTTTAATTACCGACCGGGGTGCCCCTGTTGATTTTGTTAGTCACTCTCACTCAAAGATAATTGAAAACGGCAAACATTTCTTTCCACCCCATGGCAAAATGTGTAGAATTGCAGAAATCCTTTCACAGCATTATAAGGCTGCATTGAGACAATGACTTAGCAATGACCCCCACACAGAGTTGACAAAATGCTTCAGCAAATGTACATTATCCCAGGGGCGTTGGCAGACACAATATAAATAACCTAATGTATGTCCCTCTAACTGCCCTGAATGCCTCTGTTGATCCTACAGCTATTGTATGCAGTAATCATATGCCTATTGACCAGAGTTATACTGTTAGCACTGAGCCGGTGTGCCCGAGGAGGAAGCAGCTCACCCTTTTTATTTTTATTTTTTTATTTAACCTTTATTTAACCAGGTAAGCCAGTTGAGAACAAGTTCTCATTTACAACTGCGACCTGGCCAAGATAAAGCAAAGCAGTGCGATTTAAAAACAACAACAACACAGAGTTACATATGGGGTAAAACAAAACATAAAGTCAAAAATACAACAGAAAATATATTTACATTTTAGTCATTTAGCAGACGCTCTTATCCAGAGCGACTTACAGTTAGTGAATACATATATATATATTATTATTTTTTATACTGGCCCCCTGTTGGAAACGAACCCACAACCCTGGCGTTGCAAACACCATGCTCTACCAACTGAGCTACATCCCTGCCGGCCATTCCCTCCCCTACCCTAGACGACGCTGGGCCAATTGTGCGCCGCCCATGAGTCTCCCGGTCGCGGCCGGCTGCGACAGAGCCTGGATTCGAACCAGGATCTCTAGTGGCACAGTGTGTGCAAATGTAGTAAGTTATGGAGGTATAGCGGTCTCCCGAGTGGCGCAGTGGTCTAAGGCACTGCATCGCAGTGCTAACTGTGCCACTAGAGATCCTGGTTCGAATCCAGGCTCTGTCGTAGCCGGCCGCGACCGGGAGACCCATGGGGCGGCGCACAATTGGCCCAGCGTCGTCCAGGGTAGGGGAGGGAATGGCTGGCAGGGATGTAGCTCAGTTGGTAGAGCATGGCGTATGCAACGCCAGGGTTGTGGGTTCGATTCCCACGGGGGGCCAGTATGAAAAATAACAAAAATAATGTATGCACTCACTAAACTGTAAGTCGCTCTGGATAACAGCGTCTGCTAAATGACTAAAATGTAAAATATAATAAATAGGCCGGGGCGTAGGAGTGCCGGGGCGTACGGCCTTCATATCACAGGCCTGCAGTATAATAGGGTAAACGTTGGAGTCAGTTGGAGTGCCGGGGCGTACGGCCTTCATATCACAGTCCTGCAGTATAATAGGGTAAACGTTGGAGTCAGTTGGAGTGCCGGGGCGTACGGCCTTCATATCATAGTCCTGCAGTATAATAGGGTAAACGTTGGAGTCAGTTGGAGTGCCGGGGCGTACGGCCTTCATATCACAGTCCTGCAGTATAATAGGGTAAACGTTGGAGTCAGTTGGAGTGCTGGGGCGTACGGCCTTCATATCATAGTCCTGCAGTATAATAGGGTAAACGTTGGAGTCAGTTGGAGTGCCGGGGCGTACGGCCTTCATATCACAGGCCTGCAGTATAATAGGGTAAACGTTGGAGTCAGTTGGAGTGCCGGAGCGTACGGCCTTCATATCACAGGCCTGCAGTATAATAGGGTAAACGTTGGAGTCAGTTGGGGTGCCGGGGCGTACGGCCTTCATATCACAGGCCTTCAGTAGCTAAAGCTCCATAATAGCCAAAACAAACCAAACCTTCACAATAGTTTCTAAACTTTATAAGGGTCATATCAAAAGTAAGTCGAGCCATTGTTTATAGGAAAAATATGAGCAGAGGAATTATTTATTTTTTATTTATTTATTTAACCTTTATTTAACCAGGTAAGAAGCCAGTTGAGAACAAGTTCTCATTTACAACTGCGACCTGGCCAAGATAAAGCAAAGCAGTGCGATAAAAACAACAACAACACAGAGTTACATATGGGATAAACAAAACGTACAGTCAATAACACAATAGAAAATATATATACAGTGTGTGCAAATGTAGCAAGTTATGAAGGTAAGGCAATAAATAGGCCATAGTGCAAAATAATTACAATTAGTATTAACACTGGAATGATAGATGTGCAAAAGATGATGTGCAAATAGAGATACTGGGGTGCAAATGTGCAAAAGAAATAACTATATGGGGATGAGGTAGTTGGGCGGGCTAATTACAGATGGGCTGTGGACAGGTGCAGTGATCGGTAAGGTGCTCTGACAACTGATGCTTAAAGTTAGTGAGGGAGATAAGAGTCTCCAGCTTCAGAGATTTTTGCAGTTCATTCCAGTATTTGGCAGCAGAGAACTGGAAGGAATGGCGGCCAAAGGAGGTGTTGGCTTTGGGGATGACCAGTGAGATATACCTGCTGGAGCGCATACTACAGGTGGGTGTTGCTATGGTGACCAATGAGCTAAGATAAGGCGGGGATTTGCCTAGCAGTGATTTATAGATGGCCTGGAGCCAGTGGGTTTGGCGACAAATATGTAGTGAGGACCAGCCAACAAGAGCGTACAGGTCAGTGGTGGGTAGTATATGGGGCTTTGGTGACAAAACGGATGGCACTGTGATAGACTACATCCAATTTGCTGAGTAGAGTGTTGGAGGCTATTTTGTAAATGACATCGCCGAAGTCAAGGATCGGTAGGATAGTCAGTTTTACGAGGGCATGTTTGGCAGCATGAGAGAAGGCTTTGTTGCGAAATAGGAAGCCGATTCTAGATTTAACTTTGGATTGGAGATTCTTAATTTGAGTCTGGAAGGAGAGTTTACAGTCTAACCAGACACCTAGGTATTTGTAGTTGTCCACATACTCTAGGTCAGACCCGTCGAGAGTAGTGATTCTAGTCGGGTGGACGGGTGCCAGCAGCGTTAGATTGAAGAGCATGCATTTAGTTTTACTAGTGTTTAAGAGCAGTTGGAGGCTACTGAAGGAGTGTTGTATGGCATTGAAGCTCGTTTGGAGGTTTGTTAACACAGTGTCCAATGAACGGCCAGATGTATACAAAATGGTGTCGTCTGCGTAGAGGTGAATCTGAGAGTCACCAGCAGCAAGAGCGACATCATTGATATACACAGAGAAAATAGTCGGCCCAAGAATTGAACCCTGTGGCACCCCCATAGAGACGGCCATAGGTCCAGGGGGGCATGGGAAAGTTGCAGCGGAGGGTGCAGAGTTGGTGGCCGGGGTAGTGGTAGCCAGGTGGAAAGCATGGCCAGCCGTAGCAAAATGCTTGTTGAAATTCTCGATAATTGTAGATTTATCGGTGGTGATAGTGTTTCCTAGCCTCAGTGCAGTGGGCAGCTGCAATATCAGCTCAAACATAAATAACATGAGCATGTCTACTTCTGCTAAGCTTCCCAGTAAAGCAATAAAAACAATCAAGCATCCCAGAAAAGTGCTCAAAATAGCTTACATTAACATATGTAGCTTAAGGAACAAGGTTCATGAAATCAATAACTGGCTAATAACAAATGCCATTCATATTCTGAAGTCCACTGAATGCCTCATGCACCCATTAAGAAAATTACTTTAAAAACTGTTAAATCCTTGTGGATTGATGAGGAATTTAAAAATGGTATGGTTGAGAGGGATGAGGCAAAATAAATGGCAAATAAGTCTGGCTGCACAACCGATTTGGCGTATTGCAAATTGAGAAATCATGTGACAAACTGAATAAAAAGAAGAAGAAACTACACTATGAAACAAGGATAAATGACATAAAGAATGATAGTAAAAAGCTTTGGAGCGCCTTAAATGAAATTTTTGGGAAAAAGGCAAACTCAGCTCTATCATTCATTGAATCAGATGGCTCATTCATCACAAAACCATCTGATACTACTTTAATAATTTTCATTGGCAAGATTAGCAAGCTTAGGCATAACAACAATTGCTGACACTACACATCCAAGTATATCTGAACAAATTATGAAAGACAAGCGTTGTAATTTTTGAATTCTGTAAAGTGAGTGTGGAAGAGGTGAAACAATTATTGTTGTCGATCAACAATGACAAGCCACCGGGGTCTGACAACTTGGATGGAAAATGACTGAGGATAACAGCGGACGATATTGCCACTCCTATTTGCCATATTTTCCATTTAAGCCTACTAGAAGAAGATTTCATGGTGGCTTGTGAATTTGTGCCTCATTTATGAAGTGCTGTGTGGAGTGTTTTAGTGAGGTTTTCTATGTAGGACTCAGCCTGACTAATCCGGTCTAACACGCTAGATCAGTCTGGCTCTATGTCTGACCAAAGGTGCTGGGAGACAAGGGAGCGTATGTACAGTGGGGAGAACAACTATTTGATACACTGGTTCATCCTTGGGAGCAATTTCCAAACGCCTGAAGGTACCACGATCATCTGTACAAACAATAGGACCACGCAGCCGTCATACCGCTCAGGAAGGAGACGCGTTCTGTCTCCTAGAGATGAACGTACTTTGGTGCGAAAAGTGCAAATCAATCCCAGAACAACTGCAAAGGACCTTGTGAAGATGCTGGAGAAAACGGGTACAAAAGTATCTATATCCACAGTAAAACGAGTCCTATATCGGCATAACCTGAAAGGCCGCTCAGCAAGGAAGAAGCCACTGCTCCAAAACCACCATAAAAACGCCAGACTACGGTTTGCAACTGCACATGGGGACAAAGATCGTACTTTTTGGAGAAATGTCCTCTGGTCTGATGAAGAGGGGAAAAGGGGAAGGCTTGCAAGCCGAAGAACACCATACCAACCGTGAAGCACGGGGGTGGCAGCATCATGCTGTGGGGGTGCTTTGCTGCAGGAGGGACTGGTGCACTTCACAAAATAGATGGCATCATGAGGAAGGACAATTATGTGGATATATTGAAGCAACATCTCAAGACATCAGTCAGGAAGTTAAAGCTTGGTCGCAAATGGGTCTTCCAAATGGACAATGAACCCAAGCATACTTCCAAAGTTGTGCCAAAATGGCTTAAGGACAACAAAGTCAAGGAATTGGAGTGGCCATCACAAAGCCCTGACCTCAATCCTATAAAAAAATGTGTGGGCAGAACTGAAAAAGCGTGTGCGAGCAAGGAGGCCTACAAACCTGACTCAGTTACACCAGCTCTGTCAGGAGGAATGGGCCAAAATTCACCCAACTTATTGTGGGAAGCTTGTGGAAGGCTACAAGGATGAAGTATCAGGAATTGTGAAAAACTGAGTTTAAATGTATTTGGCTAAGGTGTACGTAAACTTCCGACTTCAACTGTATGTTGTTTTTTAAACTCTGTCCTCCCACCCTCCGCCTGCAGCGTGTCCCAGCCCCCATCTGACACGGCATCTCCCTCCTCCGGCCCAGTGATGACGTCCCGGGTGTTGATGAGGCAGGAGCTGATGCGCCAGCAGGCCAGGGACCAGGAGAGGAGAGAGGCCCAGCAGCAGGTCTCCTCAGCCCAGCTACGCAACACCGACTCCTCCCCAGCCATCTCCATGGCCTCGGAGCATAGCGGGGCCCGACCACCCCCTGCCCAGGTCCCTGTGGAGGTCCTCAAGGTAGGTCATATGACAACCCCCTGTCCTCAAGGTAGGTCATGACTTGCCTGAGGCTCTCGGAGGGCTGTTGGGGTTGCTATTCACTAAAGAACGACTGGTCTGTTTGTGTGTCAAAGAAATGACAGTTGGAGCATATCAGAATGGCGGACATGATAATAAGATGCTATAGTGCAGGAGCCATGACCCTTTCAGCCTGTTTACCTACATCATCTGTCAATACATCCTGGAGGGCTTGGGGAGGACTGGGCTTGGGGAGGACTGGACTTGGGGAGGACTGGGCTTGGGGAGGACTGGGCTTGGGGAGGACTGGGCTTGGGGAGGACTGGGCTTGGGGAGGACTGGACTTGGGGAGGACTGGACTTGGGGAGGGCTTGGGGAGGACTGGACTTGGGGAGGACTGGACTTGGGGAGGACTGGACTTGGGGAGGACTGGACTTGGGGAGGACTGGGCTTGGGGAGGACTGGGCTTGGGGAGGACTGGGCTTGGGGAGGACTGGGCTTGGGGAGGACTGGACTTGGGGAGGACTGGACTTGGGGAGGACTGGACTTGGGGAGGACTGGCTTGGGGAGGACTGGACTTGGGGACTGGACTTGGGGAGGGCTTGGGGAGGGCTGGTCTTGGGGAGGGGCTTGGGGAGGACTGGGCTTGGGGAGGACTGGACTTGGGGAGGACTGGACTTGGGGAGGACTGGGCTTGGGGAGGACTGGACTTGGGGAGGACTGGGCTTGGGGAGGACTGGACTTGGGGAGGACTGGGCTTGGGGAGGACTGGGCTTTGGGGAGGACTGGGCTTGGGGAGGACTGGGCTTGGGGAGGACTGGACTTGGGGAGGACTGGCTTGGGGGGGACTGCTTGGGGAGGACTGGGCTTGGGGGACTGGGCTATGGGGAGGGCTGGGCTTGGGCTGGCTTGGGGAGGGCTGGGCTTGGGTTGGGTTGGGGATGGTGGGTTGGGTTGGGTATGGGGAGGGCTGGGTTGGGTTGGGTATGGGGAGGGCTGGGTTGGGTATGGGGAGGGCTGGGTTGGGTATGGGGAGGGCTGGGTTGGGTATGGGGAGGGCTGGGTTGGGTATGGGGAGGGCTGGGTTGGGTATGGGGAGGGCTGGGTTGGGTATGGGGAGGGCTGGGTTGGGTATGGGGAGGGCTGGGTTGGGTATGGGGAGGGCTGGGTTTGCTTGTGACCACAAACGTTTTATCTGTTTGTTCTTATTAAATCGAAGTGGGAGGAGTTGCAGATATTGTATGACATTTATAAGGAGGCCATACATGTTGATGACTTGTCTTACAGTGCGTTATAACCACATTATAATGCATTATACCTGCATTATAACCACATTATAATGCATTATACCTGCATTATAACCACATTATAACCACATAATGCATTATACCTGCATTTCCTCATTCACTTATCTTCCCATCTCTCCCTCTTTCTCTCTCCACTCTCCCATCTCTCTGTCTCTCTCTCCTCACCCCTCCCTCTCTCCTCTAGGTTCAGACCCACCTGGAGAACCCCACTAAGTACCACATCCAGGCCTCTCAGAGACAGCAGGTTAAACACTACCTCTCCTCCACCCTGGGGAACAAACTGACCAATCAGATGCTGGGCGCCTCCCCCTCACCTCACTCCGGATCCGCCCCCGAGCTCCAGCCTCCAGCCAGCAGCACCCCACTGCTCAGCTCCAACAAAGAGGAGGTACAGCAGGGGGGGTCGCGACCAGATCTCAAAATATAGAACCTTTTTTACGGTTTTATTTATTATCATGTTGTATGAATATTACTAACAAATAATAGATTCAACTAAATCTGGCCAAGGAATCCGTGAAATAAGTTTTAGAGGGTGTTATGCAGTACAATGTAATATTATTAATCTGCTATTTATGTTCTTAACCCTGGGCAACAAGGGCCTGGAGGATCACTGGGATATTGGCATCTACAGTACTCCAACAATTTATCAATTTTCAACTCAATGCTTCGTCTATTCCCCAAAATTTTTTGTATGAACATAAATGTACTGTAATTTTAAGCTTTTAAAAATGCAAAGTTGTCTCTCTGCCTCATGGAAAAATTTGTAGAATTGCAGGATATTACCTTTTTTAAAAGCTGCAACAACAAAAAAATTATCTCTGCCCCATGACAGAATGTGTAGAAATGTGCTAAATGTTCTCTTCGATGCCAAGAGGCGGGCCTTTTAAAATGTTCCTTCCCAGGGCCTAACACTTGGTTTGTCCGGCCATGCACGGTCGAAGTCATAGTAAAAGTCCTTGTATGGTATATATATATATTTTTTTATATAACTCCAGTTGTGTTTTGATTATGAGGGGGTCCCTGATGAATTTGCTATCACGAAAGCGGTCCCTGGCCCCAAAATGTTTGAGAACCCCTTTCCTATTCTACATGACAATCACCTCTGTTCTATGCAATACATTTCTATAACTTTTGTGTCTTCCGCAACTGATATGAGGAACATATTTTTTAATGCTGTGACCTAAAGAATCAAACTTTATTCTGTGAAACAAGACGTACTGCAACTCCGTCTAGAATGTCCTCTATCTGTAGAAGATTCATTTTAACCACATCTTGTGTGTCCCAATATATATATATAATACACTGTCTTGGTATTTCAGTTCCTTTAAAATTCAACAGTAGTTCCCCCTGTAATAACAATAGCATGCTGTTGTAGACAAGTCTCGAGCTGTCTCCTGTCTCCTGCACCTTTCCCTGTGGCTCAGTTTGTTTGGTACTGCACATTAGCCTGTCTGTCTGTCTGGCTGTCTAGCTGCCTGTGTGTCTGTCTTGACTGGCGCTGGTCTGTCTCCTCTCTCCTGCACCTTGCTATGTGTATTCAGTACAACATTGTTCTGTCAAATACAACAGTTCTAGGCGAATGACCTCTGCACACTTCACACCACGAAGACTTCAGTTAAAGGTGTACTCCGCTGTCTGTCGGTCTGTGTATTCATTCTTAATTAACTCAGGGGCAAAAACATGACATAGCAGATTCAAGCTTTATTGGCACTTCTGGAGTAAAATAATAATTACTGTGCCCCTGAGGGGATGGAAAAAAAGTTTTATTAACATGGAATTTAACTGGAATTTTAAAGTCGGTGTGTCAAAAAAGGTCTTACATTTGAAAAAAGGAGGGGTTTACTTTAAGGAAGGAAGGAGTCTGAAGAAGCCTTGTCGTAGAAGATTTCATGGTGGCTTGTGAATTTGTGCCTCATTTATGAAGTGCTGTGTGGAGTGTTTTAGTGAGGTTTTCTATGTATGACTCAGCCTGACTAATCCGGTCTAACACGCTAGATCAGTCTGGCTCTATGTCTGACCAAAGGTGCTGGGAGACAAGGGAGCGTATGTACAGTGGGGAGAACAAGTATTTGATACACTGCCGATTTTAAAGGTTTTCCTACTTACAAAGCATGGTAGAGGTCTGTAATTTTTATCATAGCTACACTTCAACTGTGAGAGATGGAATCTAAAACAAAAATCCAGAAAATCACATTGTATGATTTTTAAGTAACTAATTTGCATTTTATTGCATGACATAAGTATTTGATCACCTACCAACCAGTAAGAATTCCGGCTCTCACAGACCTGTTCGTTTTTCTTTAAGAAGCCCTCCTGTTCTCCACTCATTACCTGTATTAACTGCACCTGTTTGAACTCGTTACCTGTATAAAAGACACCTGTCCACACACTCAATCAAACAGACTCCAACCTCTCCACAATGGCCAAGACCAGAGAGCTGTTTAAGGACATCAGGGATAAAATTGTAGACCTGCACAAGGCTGGGATGGGCTACAGGACAATAGGCAAGCAGCTTGGTGAGAAGGCAACAACTGTTGGCGCAATTATTAGAAAATTGAAGAAGTTCAAGATGACGGTCAATCACCCTAGGTCTGGGGCTCCATGCAAGATCTCACCTCGTGGGGCATCAATGATCATGAGGAAGGTGAGGGATCAGCCCAGAACTACACGGCAGGACCTGGTCAATGACCTGAAGAGAGCTGGGACCACAGTCTCAAAGAAAACCATTAGTAACACACTACGCCGTCATGGATTAAAATCCTGCAGCGCACGCAAGGTTCCCCTGCTCAAGCCAGCGCATGTCCAGGCCCGTCTGAAGTTTGCCAATGACCATCTGGATGATCCAGAGGAGGAAAGGGAGAAGGTCATGTGGTCTGATGAGACAAAAATAGAGCTTTTTGGTCTAAACTCCACTAGCCGTGTTTGAAGGAAGAACAAGGATGAGTACAACCCCAAGAACACCATCCCAACCGTGAAGCATGGAGGTGGAAACATCATTCTTTGGGGATGCTTTTCTGCAAAGGGGACAGGACGACTGCACCGTATTGAGGGGAGGATGGATGGGGCCATGTATCGCGAGATCTTGGCCAACAACCTCCTTCCCTCAGTAAGAGCATTGAAGATGGGTCGTGGTTGAGTCTTCCAGCATGACAACGACCCGAAACACACAGCCAGGGCAACTAAGGAGTGGCTCCATAAGAAGAATCTCAAGGTCCTGGAGTGGCCTAGCCAGTCTCCAGACCTGAACCCAATAGAAAATCTTTGGAGGGAGCTGAAAGTCTGTATTGCCCAGCGACAGCCCCAAAACCTGAAGGATTTGGAGAAGGTCTGTATGGAGGAGTGGGCCAAAATCCCTGCTGCAGTGTGTGCAAACCTGGTCAAGACCTACAGGAAACGTATGATCTCTGTAATTGCAAACAAAGGTTTCTGTACCAAATATTAAGTTCTGCTTTTCTGATGTATCAAATACTTATGTCATGCAATAAAATGCAAATGAATTACTTAAAAATCATACAATGTGATTTTCTGGATTTTTGTTTTAGATTCCGTCTCTCACAGTTGAAGTGTACCTATGATAAAAATTACAGACCTCTAAATGCTTTGTAAGTAGGAAAACCTGCAAAATTAGCAGTGTATCAAAGACTTGTTCTCCCCACTGTATGTATCAGGGAGCGTATGTATCAGGGAGCGTAGAGTAGGAGTGCTGGTTTAAGATCAGGTCCCCTTTTAAGCCCATCCCCTATCCTATCTCCCTATCCCCCTATCCTATCTCCGTATTACTATTCGTACTATCCTATCTCCGTATCCCCTATCCTATCTCCGTATCCCCCTATCCTATCTCCGTATCCCTCTATCCTATCTCCGTATCCCCCTATCCTATCTCCGTATCCCCCTATCCCCCTATCCTATCTCCGTATCCCCCTATCCTATCTCCGTATCCCTCTATCCTATCTCCGTATCCCTCTATCCTATCTCCGTATCCCTCTATCCTATCTCCGTATCCCTCTATCCTATCTCCGTATCCCCTATCCTATCTCCGTATCCCCCTATCCTATCTCCCTATCCTATCTCCGTATCCCGCTATCCTATCTCCGTATCCCCCTATCCTATCTCCGTATCCCCCTATCCCCGTATCCTAATATATGCCACTTAGCAGACACGTCTATCCAAAGCGACTTAGTCATGCGTGTACACATATTTTATGTATGGTCCCGGGAATCGAACCCACTATCTTATCATTGCAAGAGCCATGCTCTACCAACTGAGCTACAGAGGACCACATGTAATCTAAAAGGCTGAACTGATCATAGAACAGCCCCTGGTGAAGACCCAAGGATCCAAATGTTGTTTCTGTAAACTACACTGAACAAAAATATAAACGCAACATGCAACAATTTCAAAGATTTTACTGAGTTACAGTTCATAAAATGAAATCAGTCAATTGAAATAAATGCATTAGGCCTTTAATCTATGGATTTCACATGACTGGGAATATATAAATGCATCTGTTGGTCACAAATGTGACCACCATTTGCCTCATGCAGCGTGACACATCTCCTTCACATAGAGTTGATCAGGCTGTTGATTGTGGCCTGTGGAATGTTGTCCCACTCCTCTTCAATGGCTGTGCGAAGTTGCTGGATATTGGCGGGAACTGGAACGCTGTCGTACACGTCGATCCAGAGCATCCCAAACATGCTCAATGGGTGACATGTCTGGTGAGTATGCAGCCCATGGAAGAAGTGGGACATTTTCAGCTTCCAGGAATTGTGTACAGATCCTTGCGACATGGCGCAGCGCATTATCATGCTGAAACATGAGGTGATGGCGGCGGATGAACGGCACGACAATGGGCCTTCAAATTGCCGTCGATAAAATGCAATTGTGTTCATTGTCCGTAGCTTATGCCTGTCCATACCATAACTCTGTTCACAACGTTGACATCAGCAAACCGCTCACCCACACAACGCCATCTGTCCGGTACAGTTGAAACCGGGATTCATCCGTGAAGAGCACACTTCTCCAGCGTGCCAGTGGCCATCAAAGGTGAGCATTTGCCCACTGAAGTTGGTTACGACGCCAAACTGCAGTCAGGTCAAGACCCTGGTGAGGACGACGAGCACGCAAATTAGTTTCTCTGAGACTGTTTCTGACAGTTTGTGTAGAAATTATTCCGTTGTGCAATCCTACAGTTTCATCAGCTGTCCGGGTGGCTGAGTCTCAGACCATCCCGCAGGTGAAGAAGCCGGATGTGGAGATCCTGGGCTGGCGTGGTTACACGTGGTCAGTGGTTGTGAGGTCGGTTGGACGTACTGCCAAATTCTCTAAAGCGACGTTGGAGGCGGCTTATTGTAGAGAAATTAACATTACATTCTCTGGCAACAGCTCTGGTGGACATTCCTGCAGTCAGCATGCCAATTGCACGCTCCCTTAAAACTTGAGACATCTGTGGCATTGTGTTGTGTGACAGAACGGCACATTTTAGAGTGGCATTTTATTGTCCCCAGCACAAGGTGCACCTGTGTAATGATCATGCTGTTTAATCAGCTTCTTGAAATGCCACACCTGTCCGGTGGATGGATTATCTTGGCAAAGGAGAAATGCTCACTAACAGGGATGCAAACTAATTTGTGCACAAATTTTTGAGAAATAAGCTTTTTGTGTGCATGAGAACATTTCTGGTGTCTTTTTTTTTTTATTTCAGCTCATGAAACATGGGACCAACACTGATGCATTTTATAATTTTTGTTCAGTGTACATGGGAGGGAGGATGGATGTGATCTCTTCTATTGACCCCAGAGCTGTTTTGTCTTTCAGATGGAAGATGTGATCGATGGCATCATCAGTCTTGAATCCGGTCTCAACGATGAGTTCTTTAAGTTGATCGACTCTGGACTACAACTAGCCAACACGGTATGTAGCCAAATATCATACCAACAACACGTGACTATACATTCACTCCTGGAGATGAATGAGTCATCTGTTGTCCCACTTCTTCAAGTGAAACATACATAGTGTGCCTTTTTTGTAGATTGCTATCGCAGCAAGCAGTTGATTATGGAATCCTCTTCTGTCTTCACTGAAAGTCGACCCACCCTGTTATTGGCGTATCAACACATTGATAGCTGTGTCTCTGTTTGTCCATGCTGGTTTGTGTTGTCGGACACCATAGATTTGTTTTTTGGGGGGGGTAGTTGGTTGTTTTTTGGAGCAGGGCAGTTGAATGTCTAGTCCGAGACCATGGATCCAGTCTGGCTGTGAGAGTTAACACACTTCTGACACATGGCTAACAGTGGCCAAAACAGGGCTAGAGCAGGCCAGAGCAGGGTTTAGAGCAGGCCAAAACAGGGCTAGAGCAGGCCAAAACAGGGCTAGAGCAGGCCAGAGCAGGCCAAAACAGGGCTAGAGCAGGCCAGAGCAGGCCAAAACAGGGCTAGAGCAGGCCAAAACAGGGCTAGAGCAGGCCAGAGCAGGCCAAAACAGGGCTAGAGCAGGCCAAAACAGGGCTAGAGCAGGCCAGAGAAGGCCAAAACAGGGCTAGAGCAGGCCAGAGAAGGCCAAAACAGGGCCAGGGTTACAGCAGGGTAGGGTGGGGTCAGTATGGTGCTGGAGGATAGGGAGGGGGCTGCCTGGGTGTAGAAAGCTGATAGCTTAACTGTGGAAAGAGTTATCCAACTAAGAAGACTAAGGGTTAGCTAACCGTGGACTGGAGAGAAAGAGGGGAGCGGTGTTTTTTTTTTTTTTTTTTTTTTTCCTGAACATGTTTCCCCATTTCTCAACCGTCTGTTCTGATAGAAAGGGGAAGCGGCTGAGTGTGAGAGCGGTTTGGTTTGGCAGGAGAAAGATGAGGATTCTGGTTGTTCTGCAGGAGCGGCAGCATGAGAATATAATTAATAAGATGATCCAGGTAAAATAAACATTGTTGTTCTGTGGAATTTGTAAGACATTTATTAGAATATTTTGTTTTTAAGAAAGTTAGATGAGAAGGTTTTTGAGTTTGTCTGGATTTGCTTAGGCTTTACATTATCACTGAATTGATTTTGACATTGTAGCTGTCTACAGGGTCTAGCTTAACTTGTAACTGAGATGTAGACACGCTAACAACATGTTTATTACTGTATTCTGTTAATGAAACTGAGATGTAGACATGCTAACGTGTTTCTTACTGTATTCTGTTAATGAAACTGAGATGTAGACATGCTAACGTGTTTCTTACTGTATTCTGTTAATGAAACAGAGATGTAGACACGCTAACAATGTTTATTACTGTATTCTGTGGCTCCTGTTGTGAATAGTAGATAGTGATTGTCATATTGACCGTTGAGAGATAATGTAACCACATGGTGTACTGTTAGCACACTCTGCATGGTGCCTGTTGAGAGATAATGTAACCACATGGTGTACTGTTAGCACACTCTGCATGGTGCCTGTTGAGAGATAATGTAACCACATGGTGTACTGTTAGCACACTCTGCATGGTGCCTGTTGAGAGATAATGTAACCACATGGTGTACTGTTAGCACACTCTGCATGGTGCCTGTTGAGAGATAATGTAACCACATGGTGTACTGTTAGCACACTCTGCATGGTGCCTGTTGAAGGAACACCTCACAGTTTTTCCAACTTCATCATCTCCAGCACCACCCCAACATC